>NW_009613300.1:13171-28946 GCF_000690535.1 Cariama cristata
ATTGGGACTCTGCCATTTCACAGCTGTTGTTGACTCACAGTTTCAATCTGGCATATGCATATTTTGCAATATTTTTTTTATTTTAACATCTCCCATTTATGGATGCATCACTGAATATCTGTCTCTGACTATTGTTTCTTAATCTGCTAAAGGACAGAGTATTACTGATCGTCTCACTGCTGCTCTGCATTTGGATTCAAGTAGTGCATGGCTTATGTGTTTATATCATGAATGACAGATAAAAATCATCAGCTTCCTTCTTCCTGCTGTTTTTTATCCTCGTGTTGCTATAGCAAGCATGTGATAGGGAATTAACTATGAGCATAACAAGAAGAAAATATTACAGCACCAATTCACCAAAGTACAAAACTAACATGTAACCAAACTTCCTCCAGCTTTTCTCAAACTTGTTTATACAGCTAGAATAACTTCAAGAAAATCTGTTCCCCAGAAAGCTTCACTTAAAGCGTCAGCAGTCATCAGCTCCTTTTTCTAGTTGACATGCTCCCTAGACAGAAATAGACACCAGGCTTTCTCAGGTCTGGATATGTTCATGGTTTATATGAAAGGTACTGTTACTTCATATGAAAGGGACAGTTGAGTGAATTAACTTTTTTAAAAAATGTAGTGACAACTCAAATTTGAAGGACAGCCCACTTGGCAACATTGCCTAAACTGACTCTTAAAATGATATGGAAATGTCAAGGAAAACATTTTTTTTAAAGCATATTCATAAAGCCAGTGCACAGAAAGAAGTTTTCCCTTGTGCTCCCTTCCCAGTTTTAGCATCTCTTAATTCCAACACAAAAATATAGCAAGCAGCACTGACAGAGCTCCACCTTTCATGCACTGGGAATTTTATATAAAAGGCCAGATCTCCGACTGTTTCAAAGGGAACGTTTTCTACAAGACTTTTGGTTTTGCACTGTAATGACGTTCATTTTGATAAGCTTTTAGGGCTGTCAACATATTGCTTGTTCACACTATGACACAAGGTTTCTACAAATAGCAAATAAGAACCACCAGAATATGAAGAAAAAATATAACTAAGTTATATTACAATCAAAATGTTGTGAAATTATTTAATCTTTCTCTAAGTATTATAATAACTTCCAACTATCTGAAAGTGCTCTAAAGACATCACTACTTGGAAGTTTAAAGAAATCCTGGTCAAGATACAAGACTACAGAGTGAATTTACAATACATGCGAGAGTGAAGTGCATAATTTGCTGTCAATAAGTAATATTTGCGATGCCAGTTTATAAAAATAATCAATTAAATACATAGTTCTTTAAAATTGTTATTTAAATGTAACCATAAGATCGCTAGACATCTGCATAATAATAATCCTCTTCTTTACTACAACTATGAAGTATTAATTACTTTCTGCCATCAAAAAGTTAATGCTTACTAAGAGTTAATAGACACTAATTTAGTGTTAGTTTGAATTCAAAGATAAAGGACTACTTTCTAATTAAAACCCATGTCATGCTGATTTTTAATGTCCACCATTGTAAAGATGTAAAAATCTTCTTATGTGATTTACACTACTTCCGAGTACAGTTGGCATCTTTACCTGTGTATGCAGCTTCTCTTTTCAATAAATAGCTCTACCGCTTTTTGACAATGTAAATTTAAAACTTTATCTGATTCCTACCTGACTGATAGATACAGTAATCCTATAAATTTTGTATTTTTGGTTACAGAGGCAACCAACTTCAAGAAGGTGTGAAATTTCTCGAAGATATACTAGAATATAGGCTAAGAAGTTCTTGGATGCCCTGGTGTATTGTCTGTCAGACAGCTCTAGGTATATTGCTTGGCACATGGGTGATCTACTTGTGCAACAGAAGTGTCTACTATTTTCCATTCACTGTATGGGTAGCTGAGACACCTCATCTGGTTGGTGTCCAGTTCAATTGTGGCATTGTCTTCATTAAGCATCTAAAGTGATTGGTTTGGATCTTGGTTCAAAAGCTTTGGCTAATTTTCTTTTTGAGACAGACTGGATGATCCACCTGTTTGCTATGTCCATGCATGAGGTCAACTGGCAAATAACATGCAAGAGACTGTCTGTTCTGGACTTCAAAGATAACAACTAAAAGAAAAGATGCTGATGATTTAACATTAACAAAAAAATGCCCACACAGGGGATTCCATGTGTGGGTTATGCCCAGCGGATCCTCTGTGTTCAGGTAAAAATCCCTTAAATCTTTCTTCTCTAGCAGCAGTTACCTGTGATAATCCAAAGAGCTTTAATTTTTTTTATTTTTTTTTTTTTAGAAAAAGAGCCAACACTATGAAAAAGCCTTGTGGAATCATGCTGAGCCTCCTTAAAATCCTGCAGCTAGTCCTATACAGATTCTTATTGATAACCTAAGGCAGCAGATACAGAATTTAGGGGGAGATTGAAATGATTCCTTCAAAGGTGCAGAGTGCTGTGGTGGATTTACTTCAGGATCACAGAACTAACAGTTTGAAAAGTTAGTGGAAAGGGCCCAAACTACAATTCTTCCACACTCCCATTAACTCCTACAGACTTTGGAGAAATTTGGATCAGGCCTTTACTTGATGATAGCATATCTACCAAGTATAAAAATAACTCATTCACCTAACTCAGCAATAGAAAGCAATACGGACTGCAGAAGAGAGCTTCATTGCTTCTAAATCAAACTTAAAGTTTAGAATTAAAATAGATCTGAATTTTTTCCATTCAATTTTTTTTTTAATTTTTTGTGTTTAACAAAATGATGCTCATGAGAACAGTCTTAGCTACAGCTTAAATGAAAATTGATTTGTGTAAAAATGTCGTAAATGTCTTGGTTCCATTTGTTTTAAAATTTGTTGTACAGTGATCCATTTGTTGACAGAACATCTGCTCATTTCATCCTTTGCAAGCTCAAATCTATATTCTGCTTCTGCTCTGTTTTCAAGACAGGGTATCTTGACATATTTTTGGCTCTACAGTCATATTCAGTGTCAAGAGAAAGATTTTCATATTTGTCTGTTGCTCCTATGAAGCACTCATGGAACAGATCTTTCATACACATTTTCCCCAGATGTTCAAAACCTGAACCATCCCAAATGTGTACAGAACATCCAAATTAACTCCAAGAAGTCACTGAAGACTTACACTTTTCAACAGCAGGGCATCTTTGGAAATCATTGCCACTTTGGAATAAGTTCTAAGGCTATATCTAACCAAGTCTTTGAAATATCAGAGACTGCCTGCACTGAAAAATTAAACGGGGCTAGTGACCACTCTTAGGTTCTGGGGCTCATTAACATAGTCTACCTACATCTAAAGAGCCTGTGCTCCTGAATCGCTTTGGGGGGTCCCACATCGTGTTCATGTGGTCCTGTAACATAATTGCATTTACTTTTTCAGCTCAGAGGATCTGTGAAGGCCGCATTGCTGCCCCTCGGAATGCTGCTCTGCTGTTACGAAAGCGAGGGCTCAAGCTGTTGGCAGACAGGAGTGTTTCAAGGTGCCAAGCACGCTGGGGGACTCCGTAAATTAAGGGGAGCCAAACGTAGTGCAGTCTGTGCTTACGGCTCACTAGGCCTGAGCCCTGGTTTACACGGTCACGGGGCTGTGCATAGGCACTGTCCCAGACGGTGCTAGTGGGTTAAGGTCTCAGTTGTCACAATAAAGATACTAAAAATAAAATAATAGATAATTAAAAATCTAATAATAAATAATTAGAACTGCAGTGTTTGAGGTTGTTCTTTGTTTGATTTGTCAAAAGAGTAAAATTTTATTGATATATTAAACTCTGTGGGACTTATTAATATCTAATAATAGTTTTTATAATTGCTTTCCTCTTCCACAAGAATTTTTTAGATTTCTGAATAATTTAGTAAATTTCATGTTTAAGCAAAATGAGAAATTGATATCTAATTTTTTCAACACCAATCTTACAAATATCTTCATGATAATGAAAAATGATAAAATTGTTGTTTGTATTTAAGTTTTTAAAAATATAAATTACAGTTTATAAATGAAACACAATTTCAATTTGTAAATATTAAAAAATAATTTAAAAAGGAAAAATCAATAATTTCAGAGGTTCTGTTTTGAAAAACATTTTAGATCTGGAAATGTCACAAAAGAGACCTTGTCTCACTAACTAATTTGTATTTAACAAATTGGCATTTTCTGTTTCTATTGATCTATGCTCTCTGCACATATTCTTTATTAAAACACATTTCTTTGATTGATTCTTTGTATATTTACTTGTTATTAGTCACAGCTAAACTGGGGAAAAAAAAAGCAGTTAACTCATTAAGTTTTTTTAAAAGAAACACGAGTGTGAAGAAGTTTTAACATTTTTTGAGAGTACTAGTTCTTTATGATAAATCATAGAAAAATTATAGGGAGAAAAATCTCCATATAAATCTTAAAAATATAATAATTTATGTAAGTGTAGCACCATAAAGTCTAATGAGTCTTTCCAAAACAATATGTAAAGATTTAAGAATCATATTCAGGCTCAGAAAATTTTTGTTTAAAAATTAGTTTCATTAACATATTTTAAAATTTTATATTAAAAGATACTATTGCAGAGACAGTTAACATAATTAAGAATGCATAATCTGCTTTTAGCCCTGTTCTTGATGTTGGAGAAAAGAGATTGGCACCTGATTCTCATTCAGATGCATATGTAGATACAAGTAAGTCACCTGAGCCTAAAATTACAAATTTAAAAGTCCTATATCCAAAGCACACAACTGGCTAACTTCTTTAGAATCTAATTTTTTTATATTAAAGGTTTTCCTTGGCACATCAACTTTCTTTTCTGTTTATGTTCAAAATACCTATTCTTAACTGTCATCAGTCTCATGATCAAATAGTCAGCATCCAAAAGGAGAAAAAAATTGTGCTAAACATGCATCTTTTCAGTGAATATATTGAGTTTATAGACTTCTTCCAAATGGATGATCCCCTCATACTGCTTTTTAATAGCTCACACTGCAAGAAGATGCAGGACAAGGGTTCTATTTTGTCTTCCACCAAAGAGTTATCAAACCCACATCTCATAAGCTATCATCATCAATCTACTATTCTTTTTTTATACAAGCACTCTTAATCCTTCCTGTTGTAGCAATTCCACTGTATACAGGATAATCAAAGATCATAGTGGTAGAAGTTAGAATAAGAATATGTTTCTAGCTTATTGGCTCAGCTACTCAAATCCTTTTCAATATGATGACTGGTTAAGAAAATTCCATTAGGCACTTATTAATCAGTAGGTAAAATACGTAAACAACTTTTGTAACAAAAAATTGCAACTACCAACTTCCCTCATCATACAGAAGCTTTAGCCATTAGGACAGACTTCTATACCCATAATTCTGGATTCTCTCTAAGCTAATTAATATTGAATTATTTCATGCAAAGTAGAGTATCTGAGACAAGACAATGGAAGCATTCCTATATTAGGATATTTCATAGGCTGGTACTTAGAGCATTGCTCAGAGACTGCAATATTCACACCTCTGTCTATCATCTCCTCAGGACATTTTCTAACCATTGAATTTGCATGCAGAAGGTTATTCTAGGCTTTAGCAGAAACTTGGAGTAATTTCCAATTCTGGCTCTCCCTCTCCCTTACTGGAAGCTCAGAATACAGTTCAGAAAATTAACTCTATAAAATTTGACAATTTTTTTAATCCAGCTATGATGAGGCCCTCACACTTCAGGGGAGACTGGAAATTTGCCAGTTGACCTTTAAATAGTGACCCAAAGGAATAAAGTGTTTGGCATGAACCAAATTACTCAGGTTCAATTTCACCACTATAAAAGATTTAAGAATATGAGAATATGCTTATCTTCAAATAATGGGAAGAACGCTATTGACTTAAAATAACAGCATGCGTTATAAACAGTAACCTCAAGAATAAGCATATACCTTGGCTGCTCATGCACCTCAGCTGGATTTTAGATTTTGTGACCACATAATTAGTCTCTGGAAACTCCTCCAAATCTATAAACCTTGAAGTGTTCCCAAACTAATATTTTGGTGCTCCTATTGTTAAGGGTGGCAACCAGAGCCACCTAAATAGCTACTCTGAGCCACCTCCACTTTTTCTAGCCAGAGAGAGAATGATGCAATCTTTTTTACTTGCTTCTCTGCAAAACTTTGCTTCCATATTCATTGCTTGTAATACAGCACTGAAATATCACAGGTTACTGTGGAGGATTAAGACATTATTCTTCTCTTCTTCCTTGAAGCTGCTTAATTAACATTTCTACCAAACTGTTTAATCTATCCTACCTAAGGCTGGCTTCCCCTATTACAGCCTTCTAAAGATGGTGACAAAACTTCATACATCATTTAATGAGAAATACTGCATTCACAGTTTCTTAATTGATTTAAAACTATCCCTGCTTAACAGTAACTTTTTAAGGTAAGTTAGGGTTGTTTATTTTTTGAAAGAACAGTCACAGACACCAACCTGCAAAGACAAACTTCAGGGCTGCGCATTCTGAACAGTCTCCTATCTCCAAATACAATGTCTAGAGTCCTGTATAATGTCAGATTTAGCATAATAATTATGACACATGCATTCAAATGAGATCCACAAACATTAGAATTTATCAGTTGGTTTCCAACGGTAGATCACCATTTTGCATGATGACTTCTGTTGGTTCTCCATTCAGTATTTGTGAATCCTCTTTGAGGACATCCAATTCTGCATGGACCTGCACAGGGAATACACAATCTAGTCAAATGTAACAGAGGGGAAACCAAGCTTGAACAGGTGCTGAAAGGATCAGAGTAACAGAGTACCTATCATCCAAAGGATGAGTAAAAGTCCTTATCCTCTTTAAGTTAGCAAAATAATGGCTAAGAAGATGTATAGTGGTTAAGAAGACATATAATCACTTTCTATAAATTATTATGTTTGGAAAAGAATAATATGCCATGAAAAGAGAAGGACTAGTTAAACTAAAGGGCACTGTTGGCAGAAGAAAAATGTTATAAATTGTCCATGAGTAAAATTAGGCTGGAGATTAAAAGTATTCTTAATGATCAGATAGCAGTAAAGATCTGGAACAGCCTCCCAATAGCAATAGTAGGGTGAAGAAAAATAAAGCACTCAGAAGCCGGTTCCCATTAAGATGGAGTCTGATCTGTTTATGAAAGTTATACAATTATATTGAGTAACAGAAATTGGCTCCAGTGAACAAAGGGATACATTTTCTATCCTATTTTTCTGTTTCATCTAATTGCTCTGCTCAGGACTAAAAGTTCAGAATAGCAAGGCTCATTATATTAGTGCTTTGCTTCTTTTCTTGATTTGTCTTTTTCTGCCTAAACAAGAATCTGTTTTGCTAACAGTATTAGTTCCACATTTTTTCTCCCTCTAGATGTAAAGACATTGCATAAGGGAAGACTTTTCAACCTGATTTATTTACCCAGTATGGGAAAATCCCAAAGACTCTAAGCATATTACTTATGAATACATCTATGATCCCGTAGTATGTAGGCTATTCCTATTATTCTTTCTCTTTTGGAAAAAAAAAAAAAAGCAGATAGTTAAATGTTGCAACTTTTAAAAAGCCAAAATAAAATAAAAGCAGGCAGCTTTAAACATGAAGTGCTATTAAATTAATTTTTTATGAGAACAGAAATACTGAAAAAGTGAGAGAGACCTAAATTTGTGGCCTCAGTGGCAGAAAATTAGCTCTTGGGAGCTGGGGAAGACAATGGGGAGAGGACGTAGAGTGGGATTTTTTAATCTGCATTTTCTACGAAGATCACTGACAAGAATATCTATTAACTGCCTAATTTGCATAAACCTTCCACAAATGAAGCTCAAGTAAGCCTTAAGCATCTAATTCTGAATCATCTTATTCAGTATGTTTCAGCACCATATTTACTCTTTCATTCTCTCCCATTTTTCCAGGCATACTGGTGGCAGCAATTTCCCTGTAACACTGGTTAAGACTATCCCTCGTGAAGTTTTCTGGAGTGATTGAGGTAAAAATAAAAATGTTCTGAGATTTTCCCCTGGGAGAGTGCAAGTAGTTTCTTTGGCTTAAATAGGCTTTAACTGCATCCCACAGAGTGATGCTTCATAGTGTGTTATTAGTGTGATCAAAAAGAATGTTACTAGGAAGAACTGAATGCTAGCCAATGTTAAGCACTGCATGGATATTTCTCATCTATATTTTACAAATTTAGAAATTTCAAAGTGGAGGGTTTTTTTCACAACACTTACTTTGTTCAGTATTTTTGCTGGTGTTTTTGCCTTGCTGATTTATTTTTTTTAAATTACACGTTTTCAATAGTAATATGTAAGGTTCACATATTACATTTAGAAGTTCATAAGCACTAACAGAACCAGCTGCATGAGTTTGCAGATTTTGTGGTAAAAAGGTGAAGGATCTTCTGCAATCCAAACAGCAAGTCAACTGCAAAGGATTTTGTTGTGATTTTTAGGACTGCTCAATTTCATAGATTCTAAAGATGTATTTAAAATGTACTAGAAGAACAACTGAGCATTATTTCTTGACAGTGAAAAGAAGTATAACTTCCTAAAAAAAAGGCAACAATTCTAGTGAATATTTTGAAAGCATTCTACCAATATTTTGAAAGCATTCTAAGAAATTCTAAGAAAGCTCCATTTTTTTACTAAATAATGTAAGTGGTCATGAGGTTTGTATTTTGGGACTACAGAGATGAAAAATAGGCATATTTCATTGCAACTCCTAGGCAATACAGCTGTCACCTGGTTTTCCACAGAGGCTCATTGCCACACAGTAATCCCTCTTCTAGTAGTCATATAAAGTCTGATAAACTATTTTTTCACATTATCAAGCTTGATTTCTTGTGGGATTAATTCTCCTACACATTGTTTAGAGGACTGAATTCTAGATGTAGTCATTATATGTGAAATTCTCTGGAATACCTGGAATCAAAACACAGTGGGCCAAAATGCATCCCTGGAGCTGCTTTACTAGCATCACTGCAGTTAGGCCAAAAATGAATTTGATACTTTAACTTTAGAAATAATAGAAGCAATGTCATTACAAGTACTCAATTATTGTTTGAAATAACAATATAACCTGCTAGTTGTCTTTTATTTATAACTTTTCTGCTTGTAGTAAAATCTTTGAGGTCAATTGGATTGTGCTAATCTCATGTCCTCCACTGTCTTTCAGTGGAAGACATGAAGGGTGACTGTTAGACCTCTCTTAACTACCTTAAATGTGTTCATGTCTTATAAAGAGATGCTACTCTTCTTAGCTAATCAAAAAGATGCTGCTCTGTGATAAGTACACTTGGGTTCTTAAGGAAATGCATAAAAGGTATTGTAGATCTACATGTTAGTGTTGTTATAAGGGAATGTCTGTTTTAAAATAATTGTCTAGGAATATAAGGACATAAAATGTGATTCTTTTGCAGTAATTTCAGTGGCAAAACTCAGCATAGAGAATTATCATGGATGCAGCTGAATTTTTGCACTCCAGAGTTGTTTATGTTCTTCCATATTTCTAAATTAATTTCAAATTAATACATCACATTGTGACCTAATTGTGATCTAACCACAATTTACAGTAGGAATTCATTAATTTTCTTTTCTTCCTTCCATTACTATTCTTCCAGCTATGTTTCAGAATTCCCCAGTCAAGTGATTCAATACTGCATACACACTGGATTTTGGAAGAGAAAGATCTTCAGCTTTTTATCAGCTAATATTTCTCTGGTGTGTCCCAATCACTGTATTTAACTTGATTTCAACTACTGAACTCCTGAAGAAAACTATGGACATGCTAGATAAATGTGGTTAGTTTCAGTGTCCTTTTTTTTTGATGTACATTGGTGTCGATATGAGAAGGTTCAGTCTGCCAGACAGTATTAGCATATTCAGCCTAACAGTCTCACAAATAAGGTATTAAACTTCTTGTTAAATCTTTTTCTTTTGTGTTTTTGACTATCTCAAAATTAAGTTTATTTGTGGTACTTCATTCCACCTTTTTCTAGACTCATCTGCTACATGGGCATTCTCAAGTCCAAGCATTCCATATAGCAAACCTTGTTAAGGTGATGACACATAGTTAGAGCAGACATTTCTGAATTAAAGTTCTATGTATTTGTTTTCTACCAAAATAAGGCGAGATAAACAGAACATACAGTGAGAAACTGAGGATTTTTTTTTTTTTTTAAAAAAATCAATCTCTCCTGAGACAAACCTAATAACTGGCTCCAAAAGCTCTCATAAATTATTAGCTTTGAAATCACTCAAAGTGTCTGAAACATTGTATGTGTCACTGATGTACTTGAAGTTCACCTAAGAAACTGTACCATGAAAATGTGACGACAAAAAATGCCAGCAGCTACGCCACCTTGCAATCAATCACATATCTGTTTCAGAGTTATAAAGTGTCAGAGAATGTAATTTCATCTGCTTCTGCTGCATACATTTAAATGTTCATATTCTTACTGAGGAAGGAAGAAGACTAAAAACATTTGTCAGTTCTGCTTCCCTCCATCTGACTGACTGTATTTTTTTTTCCCATAAAGCTTATGTTTTCTTGTAAATTAATACAATGTCTATAGAAATAAATATTTTATATTTTCATTTGACTGTATGGGTTGTGAGGAGTTAGTGTCTTTCTCAAAAGTTACATCATCTGTATAGTCAATGAAGAAATAGAGAATAGTGAAATATCTGTTCAGGAAGAATTGCACAGCCGAATACAAGGACAAGTGGAAATTTGGGTTCAGTGCTGAAAGTGAAGAAATACAATTGGCCGTGTAGCAGAAGTACAGGTGAACGGGTCAAGTCAAAGCTGCTGCTGCACTCAAAGGAAGGGTTCTATACTATTCCAATGAACAACTATTTGATCTAAATTTTACATGTGTCATCAACTGCATACAAAGAAAAAGCTATTTTGTGTTTGGAATTTGACATTGTATTAACCATTACCTAGTTAATGTATCCAGATCAATGCCAATAGTACAAAACCGAGTAACCAATTGTGAAGGAAACAGATCGACCCCGTCTAATAGTAAGTAAAATGCTTCATTTCTGTGCTTAGTTTAATACAGAACAGCTATTAGTAACCTATGCATTAGATTTCTTTCTTTCTTTCTTTTTTTTCCCAGGGACTTTCTCCCTCCTCCCATTTCTCTCCATGAATACAGAGTACCAAAGTGCTTCCTGTTCTGAGCTACAGGACACATGCTGGGTGCAGCTCTTGAAGTTTGCTCAGCAAGGGCTAGAAGTAGGCAGCACAGTGAGTTAATGGAAGAATAATTTAAAGTGAGCTTGGGTGGTTGGAAAAAGGACCTACACATAGTGGTAATAAGGTTTGCCTTTTTTGTTTCTTTTAGTAGCTGTTGATAATTTCAGATCTTTCCTTTCAAAATCTATTTTAAATCATGTCTGGAATAGTAAAGTGTGTTTAGCTCTTACCTGTCACGTTTTGATCATTTCTATTAACCTTACTCTATGTGTATTGATGATAACTATACAAAGAATAATTACGTGTAGTTAAGAACAGTAATTTGGAATATTTACATTTATTATTGTAGAGATTTCAATAAATTATTTGAAATTTTCTTCTGCAATAAGGATACTGCATTCATTACAGTTCCTGAATAAATCCAAGGACTAATGATATTTATTTTCTCTCTTTCTTTTAAAAAGATTTTCACCATTAGCCTTTTGTAACCCAAGCATACTTTATTCAAGTGCACAAATGTTCTGATACAACAGCAAAAATGGCATACTTGACATTTCTGTGGTCAGGAACTCCACAGATTCTGCTGATTTCGCATCTCTTTTGCTGCATATAACCAGATATAGGTTTCCGTTTCAGGAAATTAATGTTTTCATATAGTCACTGAATAGCTCCAGTACAAACAAAACCCCTTTCTTTAGTTGTCTATCTTTTGCCGCTGCTCTTCTACTAGACAAGCCTGCCTTTTTGTTCTTCCTTAAGTCTTGCTACTGAGAAAAACTAAGTAAATTTGTAATGCAAGTAGAATAGAATAGAAATTCAACGCTCTTACATGAGGATGGAGATAGGCAGCTTACATCTTAAGAAGAAGACACCAAATGCAGAGATCTGGACAAGAATCAGTACCAAAGAACCAGTGTGTACTACTCGGTGCACTCTTGCCTGGATGCATACACGTTTAAGATTGTTAAAACATTCCACAGTGCACAAAAAGCCTTCTCCTTTACCGTGCTGAGTTGGGGGAAGTCATCAGTTACCAGGAAGAAGTATATGATAATGGTTTCAGAATTTTGTTGGTCTTGGGCAAAACAACCATGAGAGTGCAGACAGAAACTCAACTCAAGTTATGAGGAATAATTAAGGGGAAATTTTAGCCCTCTCAACAGAGTTTCTAACTTTCAACAAAATATATAAGGAAAGAGTTATAAAGCAACATTTCTTTGAAATGGCTAGTCTAGTAAGTTAAAAACAGCTTCAACAAGTTTCACAGAACAGGATATAATGTATCTCCTTGTTCTAACTTGCAACAAAATATATAAGGAAAGAGCTATAAAGCAACATTTCTTTGGCTAGTCTAGTAAGTTAAAAACAGCTTCAACAAGTTTCACAGAACAGGATATAATGTATCTCCTTGGTCAGAAACGGAGAACGAAATTATCAAACTGCTAATGAGCAGGTACAAGAGCAGGTGAATCCTTCACACATTATTGCAATAGAACAGCTCATTTCTTATATGAGAGAGGGACCATGTTTAAGACTGAGGGGATACTGCAGCTATGGACTGTTTCTACACTGAAGTTCCAACAACGCTTCTCATTAGCACTGACTTTTGCTATCCTATAGGTATGGCTGTGTATCCCTAGGAATTTGCTTGTGACTGATTTCAACAGCCAAATGATGTGTACATTATGCGAACACCTTCGCACGACAGATATCCTTCTGGATCTCTTAAAAGCAGTTCTGCAATTCTGTAATGAAATATTAAGACCATTTGCAAACTCAGCCAGAGACAGGGAATATGTGACTTCTCAACACTAGATGTAAAGTGGTGGAAGTGTGATTTCAGAACAATTTGCTCAAAATTAGAAAATTTTGTAAGCATATGACATTGAAAAAAGTGATTTTAAAAGCCAGTCAATTCCTTATAGCACCCAGAAAAGACTGGACAAGGTTGAACTTTTCTAAGATTTAGAGTGGAGGTGGGTATTATTTTAGAGTTGGCTAGCCTAACTGTAAAAATGTGAGAATCAAATAGAACAACATATTGATCTGAATCTCTCTTGAAATACAGACTTAAAAAAAAATCAGCTTCCTCATTTGATTACTTCAGCTCTCAGTTTTCTGAAGTTAACAGCTCTATTGTGTATAACGTCATCTCAGATTTTGAATGGCATCTACTTCTGCTCTAATTAGCTGGGTTTTAGTTAAACATGTTATGTCTTTTAACTTGAAATTTCTGACATGCAGACTGGCAGCAATTATTTCTACAGGGTTTTTTAAACTTAACAATTAGTCTTTGCAATCACAGTGTTTATGCTCTAATCTATATTATGCAAAGCATCAAATAGTCCAGCTGCACTTTTAGGGTTTTATGCTATTTAATGTATCCTTATTTATTTTTGGTTCCATACACAAAAAATAGATTCTAAGAAATCTTAATAGGAAGGTAATAATCCAGACTGGAGTAAGCTAAATCTTATCCCTATACATATCTACACATCTGGAAGAGACGATGGCTTTCAAACTAGAATGAGAGGCAAAGGCATCAAAAGAAATAGTGATGTAGAAACACTCAGAACACTGGATCTCTATATTTAAGAGTTATCTCTATATTTAAGAGTAAAATATTTTCCAGTGATTTATTGGCCTTTCCATTTAGTGTTCAAGTTCTCCATGAAGGCCTTATAACTGAATGCAAAGAATATTGCATTTCAAGACAAATTTTCCTGTTTGCATCAACAGACACCAAAGATCAATTTCCCATTCATGTTACGAAAAGCTATGCTTACATTGAAATGTTTTTCTTTTTTCTATTAAAAAGAGCATAAAAAAAAGTTAAAAAGTTCAGTACCATCTCAAAATGTATTAGCTGTTGTTTGAATTCGCAAACCACCAGGTTTTTAAAGGGGCTTTTAATAGCTCCTAGGTATTGCTGGTTTGGATTTGTATGCAACTGAAGGAGAAAATTATATAAATATAGAGCACAGAAGAGCACAGCACAGTCAGTACAACTTTAAGCAAAAGTCTAAAATCCTCTCCTTCACTGTGACAGCTTGCTGATGAGAGATTACTTCCCAAGATCATTACTGGAAATAAGTTCGCTGGTAAAAATTAATCTATTGATGCTCACATAGTACAAGATTTCAATTATTAATCCGTCTTATTTATTACCTAATATGTGTAGGGTCAGTTAGTCATTTTGCTGTCCTTCCTTAAAGAAGTATGTTTCTCTGGGCACACAGAAAGAAATAGTAGTTTAATACACTTTAGCTTCATAGTTAGGATGCAGCATTAAAAAAAGTAATCATTATTTATTTCCTATCCACTGGACAAATTAAGGAAACAACTGCATACAATGTTTTCTACAACTTGCTGAGGTTTGTCAGCTACTAAAGAGAACAATGCTTAACGTACTAGGAACCTAGATGAGTGCAGTTCTTCCAATTACAGTACTGTAAACTCTTAAAAGTTTGCTCTTCAATCCTTTATGCTATTTGCTGAATTTTTATAGCTCTTGGGTCTCCCACTGGATTAGTTTGCCACCAGGAAATGAGGAATGTCAAGGTCCATACAGAATTGTTGTATGAACAAAATTTACTCATTTTGCTGCTTTAACTTCAAGGTAAAAGGAATGTCATTTTGCCCCTGGCTTCTGCCCCAGGGAGAAGATTAATATCATACAAAGCCACTTTTCTCATCCTTATCCTTGTCATACTACACTAGTATTAGATTAAAAAGAAATAGTTGTAAAATACTGTTTTTAAGGAAATTTGACTGTTATTCTACCCTTTCTAGTAACATAGGTTCTTAGCCTGCACCATACTCGTCTGGACTTTATCTTCAATATTTGAAGCCACAGCAAGGACGATACAGATAAAATATTTTTTTCCATCAGTCTGCAATGAGATAAAAAAGTTTAGAGTAAAAGTCCTATACTTTGGCATGTCTGTTGGTCTTAAACCATCATATAGTTTGATACCATCAGCACTGTGAGTTATAATTTACATTTACTAAAAAAAGGAAGGCTAGGAATTTTTTCAGCATATCGGTATGGATAAATTTCACATCCACGTCTGCTAAGACTAGAGGAGTGGAAAAAGCATACTGCTTCAGAAAATGTTGCTATTTAACAAGCACTATAAATGTGGCCCTTTCCACAGGCAGAGACACAATTGTAATTTCTTTTGTATTTGTCCCAGTTAGAAGATCTAGGCTTCTTCTTCCATCTTTATTTTTTCACTCCCTCCCCCCCCCCCCCCCCAAGTCCTTATTCACTTTCTTGTATTCTTTCTGAATATAACATGGTTTGCCTACTTTTGAGCTGCACAGTTTACCTGCAGGATTGAACAGTAGTTCAAAAAATGCCTACTTCTTTTTGGTTTGTTTGTTTACTTTTCTTTTTAGTTCTATATCAAGTCATTTCCACCTCTATTAAAGGATGTTATAGCTGTCCTTTTTACCAAGATTCTTTCCTTTTCCCTCCTTGTTTGAGGTTAAAAAACGCAGTTTGATCAGAGGACATCAGTTACGCATGAGAGGCTGCTCTATGCTAAACTAGACGGCTTCTCATGCCTTCA
>NW_009613300.1:28988-48499 GCF_000690535.1 Cariama cristata
TTTAGAATCACTTCCCCACTGTATATGAAATTTAAAGTTTTTTTAAAAAAATTCAATTTAACATTATTTCAGTAATAGAAATGGTACATGTGTAAAAATTCTGTGTATGTATTAATCTGAAAAGATGAATTAAACTCACTCTGTCCAAGGTACCATTTTTCAGTGTGTCAAGCTAACTATTATATAGTCTATATTAAGGTGAGAGTTGTTGTTACCTGGTATTTACCCATTAGTGTTTAAATAAGCAAGTATAAAAATTGAGGTGAAATGATTCCCAATTCAACTGTAGAATTTTAACGCCCTTTTAAACATACATAGAATTCAAACAACGTAAGACAAAATCGTAAAAATAAGTGACAATGTTAGGCTGACAAAAAAAAAAAAAAGTCAAAAGTTAAGATTGTAGGTCCACAATGAAACTTCTTTGCATACATATTTTAGCTGACATACACATCCTACTTCTCCTGTATCTTAATATTTTTTTTTTAAGAAAACTAGCATTGGATTCTATGAATTTTGCTTTCAGGTCTCCTCAAAGGCTTCATACCTTTCTGATTTCCTAAATAATTTGAATATTAACAGCAGTGATCTGTACAGTAACCTTTATTTTGATCTCACTTGCAATGTTTTTACTCTTCAACTCTAACGGGTCTAATTGCCACTCTTAAAATCTCTTTATTTCACTTAGGCCAAGTTAATTTTGTTTGTACACAATTTGTACACAAAGTCCATTTACATGGAAAGAATGGGAGAGCGCTGTATTATAAATAAGAATCGTAGACTTCTGCAGGGTTTACTCCTAATGATGCTGATTTTATATAGATATAAAAGTAGTATCAGGCCAGTATCAGGTGACTCAGTATCAGACACTTCAGATTAGTGACAGAAGCTCGCCTTAGAAAGAAAATTGTGGAACCATTTTGTTAAAAAAACTTTCGGTGTCACTATTCCTGGAGAAGATACAAAATTTTTAACAAACAGGCAATGAATTTTAACAGAGCAGCTGGCCTTTCTTGACATGAATGTTGGAGATCCATGTTTGAGCAGTTTAAGAGGCAGCCTTGCAACTTTGATAACAATAGGGGTCTGCCAAACTGAGTCATGGCGATTATCCATACACAATCAGTTACTTTTCAGTTCTGCTACAAGTCATGGGCATATATGCTTGAACACTTTGCTTCCTGATCTCTTCTCTCCCCTAAACCAATCTTTAACTAACAGTTCCAATCTTTTATATCTGATGTACTACACAGAAACAGGCTTTCTAAAATATCCTGCACTATGTAATTTGGATTACAATGATCGTATAATTTTAAAAATGAAACATTCGCTTTGGGAATATACTTCCTAACATATAAACTAGAGCTTTCTGAGCTACTGGGAATATGCGCACCTCTGAAAGCCACAATGAACACTAATAAACCTTCAAGGTTTGCCAGGTCTGCAGGGCTCCCAATCTGAACAGATGGATTGGCTGGTACAATTTAAGAGTCTTGCTTTATTTTTGCCCTTTTTTTTTTAAACAGCATACCCCCTACCTTGTAAACAAGCCTCCAAGCACAGAAAACAAAAAAAAATATTTAATGGCCCCCTGTTCTGTTTCATTATTTACACCCCTCACATGTATTTCCCCAGCTGAGTAATGCTCTTTGATGATTATATCTCCAAAGAACATTGCTGTGATCATGTAATATGCTGTGGAACCATAGATAATCAATCAAAAGGAGAGAAACAGAGAAAGCAACTTTCTGACTTTTAAAAAACTGATTTAGTTCTTATGCAAATACCAAATTGACAGTTTTGAGATTGAAATAATCTTTTCAAAAGATGAATACAAATAGTGCAAATTATATAATATTAAACCAATGCGTTCTCCCCCTGAAGGGATCACTTTTATAAGCTGAAGGTGTCTGTCTCCGTAGTCCAGTTAGTCAAGGTCCTGATATATTTCTTGATTTCTAGCATGGGAGCACCTCTAGTAGTGGTCTTGTGATGCTGACATTAGCAAACTGGGAGTTCTGCGAATACAGACATCACCAGTTCATATCATATATACTGTAAAACAGTTTCTTTTTGTCACCTTGAAGTTGGTGAGATCAAAGCTTGTGGCCTACTGTCCTCAAAAGGTGAAAATATTTTTACCATAAAAATGTAATTTTGTAAAACAATGAATAGACTAGCAATTTGGTCTGTAGTGTAGCTTCGAGTGAAAATTTATTTACAGCAAGAATTTGTGTTACTACTATCAAAACTGATACAACGCTGTGAAAGTGCATACCTTGTAGACTTATTGTATGAAACATATTGTACCTATCATAATGATGATTCATCGTTATAACAATTTAAGTGTGAGAATAAAAATAAACATGAAAAGAAATATACAGTGATGACTCACACTTGAATAGAGTAACTTAGTTGTTACTGTGGTCACTAAGACAAATGACTGAGTTTCATTTAATGAGCATACTTTTGAATATTTGTACTGTTATCAATGCCCAAATTATATTTTTTTCTTTTCTTTCTTTTCTCCACTCCACCCCTTTAATTGTATTTTGGTCTTCACCTTGTCATGAAGACCTAGCGCTGAACAGCCACAACTGCAGCTGTTCCACAACCCAAAATCAAAGTGGTATATTAATAAAGATGAACTTCTTTCAAAGTTTGACTTGGTTTTGATTTTTCTCCAATTATTGACAGGCAAGTTAGCATAAACTGGTAGTTTGAATAAATGCCATGCTTTTACAATTCTGATAATGAGACAAAATGATTTGGGGGAGCAGTTCAATATTTTTTTCAGACATTAAAGAATATAGAAAGTTCTAAGAATTCAGTCTTTTGAAACCTCATGACCAGATGTAGTTTTGCAGCAGTGTTACTTGTCAAGCTGGTTGCTCTTTGAAGCCAAAGGTCACTAAGAGCCTAGATCTGTCAAGGTTTGTTAGGGAATTCATGCTCATACAGAAGAATACTATGAAGAATTTGAAATAATTAGGGATTCACAGAATCATCCCAGAGACCTCCTCTGTCTTTTAAGAGGGATACCACAGACGTTTGTTGCCCTATGATTACCCAGTGATAACCACACATTTGAACACAAGAGGCTGAATGCATACGGCATCATAGTTTGTTTATGTTTGCAGGCTAGAAATGTGCTCACCTTTATTACTGTAGATTTCACAGGACATGTATTGATGTAAAATCACAATCAATGCTTAAGTTAAAAAGCAATCACCCCACCTCCCCCTTCATTTCCTTGATAGAGTAAAGAGTGAACAGTATCCTGTAGAGAAGAGAACTGGCATAGAGCTTTGCTGCATGGAGAATCTGACAGAATCTATTTTTACTTTTAAGAAGTAATATTTGTGACTCAATTTGCCTATTTAATCTTGTAAAATTGTCATCTCTAGGGTTAGCTTCTTTCCAGACACTTTTTAGAAATGGAAAGTAGCATCTCTGGTAATCATAGCAAAGTCATGTTTTTTCAATGTTTTGGTACCAGCAAAAAAATAGATACCACGCCGAGCATGGGTAAAGCAATTAAACTACTTCTGTTGGGTTGACCTATCAATGGATTTTAAATGTGAGCAGGATTATCTAATTAATCTGGTTAGGGAATCCCTAGACAAAAGAAAATGGAAATTATAAATTTGGATAGGGCTTCTGTTTGGAGAAGTCAAGTGGAAGAAAGGAAAAATACTGAGTTCCTTAAAGGGATATGATTTTAAATGCTAAATTCTCAAGAAAAGAAGGAAACGTGACTAGGAAAATGTTTACTGTTAGGTGTTTGGGTTTTTTTCATAGAATTATAGAATCATTATGGTTGGAAGAGACCTCAAAGATCATCAAGTCCAACCGTATACCCGATGCCACGATGCCTGCTAAACCCACTAAACCATGTCTTGATAGGTCTTTATCGGTTATATGAACTAATGTGAAACATTTTTGGTAAGTTTTCTGGAACTTATCCAAAGCTCAAATCTCTCTCTCTTTCCACTAACATCTCTGAAGAAGTGAGCTATAAAATCAGAGTGATCACAAAGCTTGTTAGCTCTAGAAAGTCTATATTAAGTTACCCAGGAAGTGCTAGAGAAGGTTGGATTGCACCCAGATGTCAGAAAACCCAGCTTTCCAGGATCTAGTATCTCAGCAGACAGAGTATATGTATGCCAGTTAGTGTGCCAGAGAAGTAAAAACTCAAAATTGGTGAGTAGAGTCTGCAGAGTTTCAGTGTACCTTAAAATGCACACGTTCAACATGATGAAATCTGAACAGAGTGTTTGGGTGAATGTCGACCACATTACACTTTTATGTACGCTGTTCACCCTGTGTGACATTCTGAGGGGGCATGCTATAAATCTTTTCATATCAGTTATCCATAAGAAGAAATATAATTAAGCCTGAATGGAGTAGTGTGCCTACTTCAGTTTTCAAAATCTGTTTCTACAGTACAGCACAGTTTATTAATATCAAGAATTTTGTATCCATTGTTTATGTGCCCTTTTTTTTTCTAAAAACCAAAAAGATTCTATGCAGCCTTTATTTCCTTTCATCATATGTCTTGTCATACAGGTTTCCTTCCTTTTGAATCAAGTATTTCAAAGTATTATAAGAAAACAATTTCAAACTACCGTTACATACAATCAAGCAATACATATGTGGTTTGGGTGATATGTGGCAAGTAAATACTAAAACTACGACATTTATGAGAGATATTGTTGCTGAAAGCAGCAAGTGACATGCTGTTATGATTTTCATAGAAAGGAGTTATAAAAAACAAAACAAAACCCACTTGGCATAAGACAAGCTGGTGTGTTACGACAGGCACACAAGAATGTAATTCACAGTAAGTCCTAGAGGACATAGCTCGAGTGCTGTAGAGGCACTCAAGCAGTATATCACCAGGGTCAGAGACTCAAACAGATGAATCTCGCTTTGGCCCATGGCTGCTCAGATTGTGCCTTTTGATTGAATCTGAAGCATTCAGATAAAAGGCCCTAGTGGCATATGCTTCCCATTGAAGAAGCTTATTTTTTGAGCTGTTAAAAAATCCAGAGAGACATGAGTAAAACATAGCAACACATGCAGCACATCCTCTGGGATATTTGCTTTCCTACACGTTAATGAAGATTAAAGTATAAGAATGAGCAGACATCACTTTAACAGATAATTAATGATGATTGATTTTTTTTATATTAATTTACAGCGTAACTCTAATTCAGGTTAAAAAAAAAAAAGCTTGAAAACTTCCTGAGATGCCCAGGGTTTTGGCGTTCAAAATGCACTGACAAAAGTTCAGTATATATGCAACCTTTGGTGTGCCCAAATTGTCAACGTGACAAAATAAAGGAAAGCTATTAACATTACATCATTTTCACAGCATGCAGCTTTTGAGAAATAGTCTTTTGCCTATGCAATTTTGCTCTACTCTTATCTTTGCTTTTTTAAGCTAACTGATACTATCACTTCTTTCAAGGGGTGAATTCCATTGTAGCCAGATTCTCACTTGCTTTTAACTCAGTATGTACAAATTTAGTCGTGGCTGCTTTTTTATCCATGCCTTTTGAGCTATCTGCTCTGTCATTCCACCAAATATTTGATATTCACATTTTGCCTTACTACTAAGAGCTGTAATGAAACTGTTGTGGAGAAGTAGTTTGTTACCGGTAGAAACATGCCAAAAAAACCAGACCATAAAGCCACAGAAGAAAGAGGATGAGCATTTTATCCTTTTTGCTACCAACACATAATATCAGGTTTTGTAGGTTGCTGTTATGCACATCATGCCTCAGCAGAGGCAGCATTATGTAAAACATCAGACCTTGTAGTTTTTTACAACTGTTAGATTCTCAGGTTTGATTGCTTGAATGAATGATTCTCCGTAAGGATGTCATCTGAATCAAGTCACCAAATAATTATATTTTTAACATTCTTGTGGGAAAGCTGTTTGTCTGCCAAGTGGCAGCCAGTCATAAGAATAAACTTAACCTTAACTCCTGTCCTTAACAGACTCCTGTTCTAGGTGTTATCTTCAGGTGCATGTCTGGGTTTACATCTACTTATATCTACTCCATTTATTATTTGAATTGGTAATGCTTGATTGAAAATCTGCACTAAGTCATCCCACCACCCCCCTCCTCCACATTCTTGGCCATATTCACAAGAATTGTGCTCTCTTTGCCTCATTATCTGTTTTTGTTGTTTCATTATCATTTTATCCTCCGAGAGTGGAAAAGGTTAATGCAAGAGCACCTCTCCTGATTATACGTGTCAGGCTGCCTTGCGGATGATGTGCTGAAGACATGGCATAGCACCTCTGCACCCTCTGGTGTCAGACCTTTCTAGTCTGGTCTGACATAACCCCTTAGATAGGGATCAAGAACAGATATAGGAAAGAAAAAGCCATGAAGTATGTTTGAGAATAGGTTAAAAATTGCAATAGAAAGTTACATTCTTCATAACTTTGTTTGACACATTTAGGTATGATTAAAACATTCCAGCTTGCTATGGAACTCTATGGTTTATAACAAGTTGAACAAAAGGGGGTTGTTTTCTGCATTACATTTTAACAGTTATTAAAATAAATTCCATCTGGTCTTAGGCCTTTAGCTTCTATTGAATAGTTCAGGATTTTTTCAGAAATACATCCTGTGCTGGCTAAGCCCAAGGCCTATAAAGCAGAGAGGATGCGACAGCTATGTCAATCCATGTAAAAGGGACTACATTGCAAATTCTATTTTGTGCTTAGTTTTGAAGAAATGAATATTTGCTGGTGCTTACTTTTACCCCTTAAAAAATGATTAAAATAGTGCCAAAGCTGTTTAAACAAATGTCTTATTTCAAAATTAACAAAAATCTTATAAACGTACTTTTTCACCCATTCAACACTGTTCATTCTCTTTATATTTGGTTTTATTTGCTTTTACTTGAAGTTTTGAAAGTAGCATTGCCACTATGTCCAGAGGAGTGGTGTAGTGTCAACAATTCAAAAATAAGGAAGAGAAGGATTTTTTTTAGAATACTTCATAGTCAAGATTTCAATCAAAGAATAAAAAAAATCAGTATACTAGAAGCAACAGTCTCATTCCCTTACTACATTCATGGGCAAGATATACTGGATCATGAAACATTTTCATGGAGCACTGCAGAAGCATTTACCTTCTCAACTGCCTAGGTTAGTAGAAGGGCAAATAATCTTTCACCATGATTTCTCTTGCCAAACTTCACTTGCTGATGTTTTGTGATAGGATGACGTATCCTCTGGAGGTGCTTGTCTTGGCCTTGACTACAGAAGGAAGACCAGATGCTTAACTTTTGTATGGCTTAAGTTAGGTTAAATGAGTCTTACCCTTCAATACATATACAAAGCCAGATCAGGAGATCTGCTTATAATCCCAAATTTGTCATAGATATGTGATCTTGATTTGATATTGTGTTGTCTCCATGAGTAAAATCAGTAAGTTAGCAAAATGGAGACAGTCATACTCATCTAATACTCTGGATTACAGTGGGAAATAAATGAATATTGTGTGAAAATAGTAACATTCTATCAAAAACACTGTAGGAGGTTGAAATATAACTAGTGGTTATTTAAAAACGAATGCTTATAAACCTCTATGAAATACTCTTATGGAGGTAAACTAAAGATTCTTATTTGAAGCACATTGTTAGAGACCAGTAACAACAGTAACTAGAACCACTTGGCAAAAAACTCTGTCATAACAACTTGCCTAGTGCAAAAAGCCTCCTTCTAATGCACGAGGATTTTTTCAAAACATCACTTAAACATGATTCACATTACATAAAAAGCATTGAGGTTTTTTTTACTTTTATTCGTGTTACTTAAGCAAAAAGAAATTCTTGCTATTGAGGGAGAATGGTAGATTAAAAGATTAAAGCAGACTGCTAGACAAGATTATCACAACAAAATGATTTTTGATAGCTAAATGAAAAAAAAAAAACACGAACTTTTTTTCTTATACTTCATGATTATATATATAGTGAGGAGAGTTAATATTTTTTAAAGTCTTTGCTCCTTCAGGCTAATGACTTAAGAATCCAATGCTTGTAACCACAGATACAGCTATGATCAATTATTTAAAATGCTTTTCTCTTCTCCCCCACCCTCTCCTTTTTTGGGAGAATTCACTGTAGCACTCACTCAGCCCCTGCTGGTACAAATCAGTTTTCACAGGGAGGAGGTGGTTTACCACTGGATGTGCTTGCCCATCTGCAGTTTTCCAGCCTAGATATTTTCTGCCATTCTCCTTTGGCACTTCTAGCAAATATATTATTTCCTTCTATGCTAAACGCATTTGTGGTGTTGCCAGTTAGTCCATCAGTCCGTACTCCACAAACTGTTATACTGACCTGATGTTACCACTTCCTTACGAGGAATTTTTCCTATCTGTTTAAATGACACTTGTAGCAGCAGCCAATTTTCTAGATTAAAAAGAAGCCATTGCTGAGTACTGAGCTCCTAGAGATAGAATAAACCCCACAGTTTTAAGTTTCATAGGCTTACAAAGTGAAAAAGGGAACTTGTTCTGACAATCCTCAGTTCCAGGAGCTTGCTGTTGCTGAGAAGGTTTAGCAGCAAGAATTTCAGGGGAAATGGATATGAGAGAGTGCATAGCCTACAGGTAGGTATGTGGGAAAAGGTGTGGAAATGTGGGTGCACGAGCAACTTGTCAGAGTTTGGTGGAAGAAAGGGAGCAGTATTTCTATTATCGTATGCAAGGATAATTGAATAAAAGACTTCAGTATTGTGCGAGAAGTAAAATGAGAGGATGTAGGAATTGAATTTGCTGCATTCTCTGTTTCAAATTCAATCAGCAATTATCCCTTTATGTAGCCACAGAACCAAGAGAAAGTAGAGATGAGAAGATCATCCATCATCCAAACGAGGAAATGCAAGCTGGGTGTTTTTGTAGTGTGGTGTGGTTTTTTTTTTGTATTTATGTGTGTTAGTTTTTTTTTAAAAGCTCTTATACTCCTACATAGAGATCTAAGGGTTAAACAGAGCTACAGCTGTTACTCTAAAGGTAACTAGCTAGCATGTTTTATATTATACAGAATATACAGTATCCTTAATGTTTACAGTGTATTATTGACTAAGAAGCTCTGTACTAATTTTTCTATTCTAATTGTCTGGCAAGCAATGCATAGGACCAGAGCAACGGATTCCCTAATGTTAATAAAATAATGCCCAGAGTATGGAAAACATTGTTTGTTAATAGGATATGTAACATTTGTATTCAAGTTCCATGTCTAATTATATTTTAGAAGACTTAAAAACATTGACATTTACATTCCTTAGTGAGGAATACCCAGTTTGAAATTTTACCACAAAAGCTAATGACCCTATTAACTCTAATTTGTTTACTCACCAGTCTGGAACAGTTTCTTCCACAGGTACCTCTTTGATGTTCAAAATTAAGCTTCCTAGAGGCTTGAGAAATTAAATGCTAAAGGAGGTCAATTATCCAACAGTTGCCTTAAAGATAAGGACTGCCCCTCCCACATTGCTTTAAAATGATTTTTCCTGATGAACACAAAAACATGATTGCTAAAAACGTCAGGCTCTCCCACAGGTTTGCTAGGACATAATAGGCAGTTCTAAGTTTGGCCATTTAGAAGAGTGCCTAATTATATCAGGCAATATAAATACATGATTTTTTTTTTTTAAACTGAGATTTAATCTTTAATCAAAGTGCAAATGTAATTAATTATTATTTCATAGTCTGTATTTTTGAGTTTGGAATTTGCATAATATCTCAAATATGACCTCCAGCAGCTCCTGGTTAGCATGAACCACATGCTATGGCAAGTTTAATTTCTGTATTTATACAGAACCTACTTAGTCATAGGCTTACATTTATTCTTTGGTCTACTCAGTATTGCCCATAACTACAGTACATATACTGTTTGTCCAGTCTTAAATATGTAATAATGTTCTTATTTGCAAGAAAACATAACATAAAAAAAGGCCTGTCGTTCAGCTACAGCGTGAATAAAAAAAGTAAGTTTGTGATACTCAGCTCAGCTTATTTTACAATTATGACTCCTAAACTCTGCAACAGTGCACCAAAAGGGATGGGGGCATAGTTTCAAACCCTGTAGACAACACTGGTTTTTAGCTTCCTAAGCCATTCCCCTGAATGAATCATTGGCTCCCACTGAATTCCTAACTAACAACTGAACATGAACCCAGAGATTACCACTAATCAGTTCTTGCTAGATACAAGAGGTGAAAGCTAGTGGCTCCTACAAAGAGAGAACAACCATTCCCAGCACAGGGCAGATGCTGAGGGATTGCAGCATGATTCTAGTCCATACGTGTATCAGCTGCAAATGGGGAGGCAATAACGAGTGCAGCTGAGCCCTTGCTGAATGCCTCTCTGCAATACGGAGCAGGTTCCTTAACAGGGCATCAAGGATCTCGTAAAGCAGAAACCTCCAGTAAATTTCCACTGTCATTCAGAATAAGGTTGCTCATCTAAAATACAGAGATATGGTATAAAACCATCAAAAAACCCAAACCAAAGCAAAACCCAACAAAAAAACCCCAAACAGGTCTTTAGAAGACTTCAGAAGACAGCTATGCTTTCTCCAGCAAAGATTCTCTGTGTTTAAAGAGCCTCAAGAGGTACCAGATGGCTAGTCCCACTTTTTATCTTTGTGAAAGAGCATCCAGAATGTTCATCCTCAATTTGGTTCAGTTTTCTGGTGGATGGGAGGACTCAGTTCTTCCATCGTATTTTGATGAGAAGAATATTTATCATCTGACAATATCATGTGTTGGTGGGTATGGAGAATCATATCACTTTCTGTTTTCAGAAGAGTGATGAATCCAAATCCAGCTATAACTAGTGGGTGAATGACGTCCTTCTGAAAATGTTAAGCAAATTCTGGGAAATCAGGCATGAAACTGAACTGCAGATAGGAAACATAAGGTTAAGGGATTCTGAGAAGCCCTTCAGCTCTCATATAGCAGCTGGTGGTTGTGACAAAGAAACCGGTTCTCTTTAATATCACAGTGCCGTGAGGAATGATGTGGGCTGTGTCTGTTCCATCCTAAAGACTGCTGAAACTAGTGGGACAGGGGTGTGTTCTGTATTAAGTATTCCTTCTTATCAAAAAATCATCTGTGATAAAATACATAGTTGAAGAAAAAAGGGCTATATAAAGTATCAATAACAAATGAGAGATCCCTAGGCAGTTGTGTTTTTTTTTGATTTGTCAGGCAATGATTGTTCCCAAGAAAATGGAAATTTGGATTGACTTCAAAATTTGTTTTCAAATCCTACACACATTGGGACTTCAGTGAACTTTTGAATAGCAAGATTTCAAGGCCTATGAAACCTGTTAGCCTTGTGAGAACAATGACAACTGGTTAAAGGTTTTCTTTTGCTGTATGAATGGTACAGTGAAGAAACTACTTCCTTACTTGGTCTTAATAAAGATAATACAGTTAGTTTGAACTGAGTTTTATGGCTCTCTAATATAGAGTTATCCCACTTTTTATTGAACTCCAAACTTTCTTGTGTAATAACAATGTGAACAAAAAAAAAATAGTTTGCCTAATTCCACACCAAGTAGAAGATCAAGTACAATAGCATGTTAGCATGTTGACAATAAAACCAAAATATCAGGGTAATGCGAGGTGAACATCTACAGCATTTATTTGGAATTCAGTAAGAAGTCATTTTCATTCCAGATTGGGTACCTTCTGCTTCTTTAGAAAACCCTGAACTAGGAGAGCTTTGAAGTGTGACTATCAGAAGTACAAAATCTCTAGAAACTTCAATATGGTGTGTTTCCTACTGCTTAGATTTAGCGCAACAACATCTTTAAATCTTGGCAGTTCTGGAGCCATACTTTTATATGCCTACCTGTGTGGCAATCTGGAAAATGCCAGAGCATAAAATGTAAATGGGACAACAACCTGAAAGAAGAATATATAAAGAATTTGCCTTTGTTTTCTCTACAGTTTCAATTTAATTCTTCTTTCTTTCAGTACAAAAGGAACAGTTTCATAGCATTCTATCTTGCACTTGAAGTCTTATAACTAAGTATGTCCTAAATTATTTATATAATATATTAAAATATGGACTTACAAACTCCAGAATAATATTGACTTGTCTGTAATGTAATATTCAGAGAATGGGAAAGTAAACTAATAATTTGCTGGACAAGTAAAGAAAAACTGCTGTATTCCTTTGCAGTTCTTTTAATGTTATAATTATCAGACCAGGGACACTTCAAAACGCCACAGTTTCTACAATATTCATTCGGTTTCAAGGCAGTTGTGACAATCATAAACACTTCAGGTTGTTGCTAACTCCTTAAGATCATAGCTGTCCCTGCCCACCGCCCTTTTAAAAGCACCAACATGTGTTTTACAACCTTGCTTAGGTTTAATTGTTTCCTCTTCACTCGGATAAATAACATTACTCCATGTAAGTAATTCTGTAAGATTTCCTAGCATATATGGCCTTAGTAGTATATAGTAATTCCAAATGGAATTGAATCTGGCCAGGGATGTCAAACAAGAAGGGTTTCTATACGTACACAGATGATGAAAGCTAGCCCAAGGAAAATGTGGGCCCGCTGCTCAAGGTTACACCGCGCATGGAAAAGGCTGAGGTACAGAATGCCTTCTTTGCCTCAGTCTTTACTAGCAAGACCATCCTTCAGGAATGGCCCCAGAGACCAGGAGGAAAATCTGGAGCAAGGAAGATGTACCCTTGGTGGAAGAGGATCAGGTCAGGGAATAGTTAAGCAAACTGGATGGGGGCCCTGATGGGATGCACCCATGAATGCTGAGGGAGCTGGCAGATGTCATTGCGAGACCACTCTCAGTAATCTTTGATTGATCATGGAGATTAGAAGTGCCTGAAGACTGGTGGAAAGTAAATGTCACTCCTATCTTCAAAAAGAGCAAGGAGGATGACCGAGGGAACTACAGGTCAATCAGCCTCACCTCAATCCCTGAGGAGGTGATAGAGCAGCTAATCCTGGAAACCAATTCTGGGCACATGAATGTCAAAAAGATCATCGGGGTAGTCAGCATGGCTTTCCAAGGGGAAGCCATGCTTGGCCAATTTGATAACCTTCTATGACAAAATGACTGGCCTGGTAGATGAGTAGAGAGCAGTGGATGTCTATCTAGACGTGAGTAAGGCTTTCGACACTTTCTCCCATAAGATCCTCATAGAAAAGCTGTTGAAGTTTGGGATAGATGAGCAGACAGGGAGGTGGCACTGCTGAGGCCACACTTACAGTACTGTGTCCAGTTCTGGGCTCCTGAGTACAAGAGAGACACGGAAATACTGGACAGAGTCTAGTGAAGGGCCACAAAGATGATTAAGGTACTGGAACATCTCTCATACGAGGAAAGGCTATGAGAGTTGGGCTGAGAAAAGAAAAGGCTCGGGGGGATCTCATCAATGTATATAAATATCTGAACGAGGGTACAAAGATGGAGCCAGTGGTGCTCATTGACAGGACAAGAGGCAATGGGCACAGACTAAAACACAGGATATTCCGTCTGAATTTAAGGTAACACTTTTTTACTGTGAGACTGACTTACTGGAACAGGATACCCAGAGAGGCTCTGGAGTCTCCATCTTTGGATTTATTCAAAAGCCAGTTGGGCAACCTGCTGTAGGTGATCCTGCTTGAGCAGAGGTTTGGACAAGATGACCTCCAGAGGTCCCTTCTGACCTCAACCATTCTGTGATTCTGTAAAATACAGATGGAAGGACAAATACCTATTTAGATATTCCACAACTGAAAATTAGCAGGTGTTTATCTCAACCTGGTAACTTCAAAAACATAAACAGTGAATCATTTCAGAGTACCATGTGTGTGTCTTGGCATGCATGAGCCAGTCAATAACATTCTCAGAAGAAAACCCCACAAGCCCAAACCTCCTGTGTTCTGCATGCCTCATCACAGGAATCGCAGCTCTTCAAGCCTTTGCGGAAGACAGGTTAATAGAAGAATACCTCTATAATGTATTTTTCTCTCTACAGTCCTCTGGAAGTGTAGAGAGGGGTGACTCAGAACAAAGACAATAGTTCTCTTAACACTGACAAGATTGGCAGTGATTTAGCTCCTCAAGGTACTTCACAAAGCTGGGGTGGCTCTTACCTTGGAGAAGAGCTAAGCTGCTACAGCTTTCCATAGGGGACATATAGAAACTATACCAACATTACTAATGCTGAAGTGCATTACAAGATTCTCATGCATTCGTATGCCTGCAGAACAGCCCTTCTTCACAGGGATTTTTCTGCCTGTCTCCAAGCTCTCAGAGACAGTCATGTAGCAGTTTGGACTTAGCACAAATACGAGGTGTGCAGGAGAAAGTTACAAGGTTCTTTACATAGCAATGGCCAGTTTTTGTGTTTTCCAGCATATAACAGCTAAATACTACCGCTCCTGCTTTGTATAGTATTTTCTTTCATAAACTTCCATTTCTCTATACGTGTATTTGTGTGCACACACACACACAAAGCCTCCCATAAAATCTTCTGCTGAGATTCTCAACAGCTAAGAAGAAGTAGAGGCACCTCTGTCACAAAGAGAGGAAGTACAGTCTATATTTTAAATTGTCCCACATCTCAAATTTTGGTCAGACTCGTATTCTGAGTGGTGGCATACATCAATATTTCCAGTTTTTGTTCATCGCTTGCTATGCATGGAAACAGGAGCTGACAATGAAAACACCTCCTCAACAAAAATTATTGCACCACTGCTCTTCGTTTCAACAAGAAGAAAAAGATGCTGAGATCAAAAGAATAAAATAAAAGGTTAAAAGGAAATCAAACTTGAAAGAAGGAAAGAGAACAGTTAATTGGAGGGTCTGATTCAGATGTGTTCTTGCAGTGCTCGTTCCTAATTTACTATCTGCTCCTCATCTCTGCACAGCAGTCTAACAGGAATTCCACTGCCTTCTCATTTCCCCCCTGGCTGTGCCCCCTAGCTCAGACCTGCGCTCCAGTGTTACAGCGTTCCCCCCGGCTTTTTTTCTCCTATATTGAGCTTTGGGACCTTTATAACATTCACGATCATCCCTGTAATTCTAGGGCACCAGACTTGGATGTCGGCACTGATGGCCTAAGGATTAGAATATTGTATAAGGCAGGTTTTTGACTTCAGCTCTGTGAACTCAGTACTAACACTAGGGAGATACTTACAAAGGCATAAACAAAGGAGACAAATCTACACAAAGAAACAATGAAATGGAGTGGGTGGGAGGAGAGCGGAAAGAACAAACCAAGGTATTTTAGACTAAGAAATGTGCCAGCTACCTTTAAGGTCTCTAAACAAATGGCAAAATATACACAGTATGATTTCAGCTCACAAGTAGCTTGTTAACATATAAAATTTTAGACTAGCAGGAGATAAAGCTGTGTTTATAAGGAGAACTGTAATGCAGAGATTTGTTTCACACAGACTAAATTAAAATCTGTATTATCACTTTGTTGAATTACTCAGAATCAGCAACATTTGCTTTCACCAATTTCAGGCTTTATAGATGCTGTATATCTACCTACAAAAAGACTTCCCAGAATGTCTTCTTTGAAAGACAGCATTGCTGTTTTTTTCAGTTGTCTCCTTTCCTTAAATAAACAAATCAACAGGGGATGCATTCCCATTTATCCCATATCCTTCTGTTTCTGCATGTTTCCAGTTGACTGCTAAGCTCCTCAATTCCAGAGACTGGTACACAATTAAAGCAATACATTCTAAACATCATAGAATATACTGACAGAAAGAATAAAAAATTAGATTGCTGATGCTGATTTAACTTTGCCTTCAATTACTTCTCCCTGTTTTTACTGCTATCCTGTCCAGAAAGGTGTGGAGGTAATCTCCTTGACTGCCCTTGATGTCAAAGGTGCTTTATGACTCACAAAGAAGAATACGCTGGCTGCAAGTGGTGTGAGTAAGTAGTGGTTTGACCTTCCTGACATCAGGTGGACTACACGAAGACAGAGTAAGCTGCATGCAACATGGTAAAAATAGATTAGAAATGTTATAAAATCTGAGATAGTGCATTATTTGTCATAATTCACATTTCTCCCTGGGGGCCATTAGCAGTCTAACGCCACCCTAGAATGTCACCTTTCCTAACTGGGTAGATACTACAGCATTGCAAAAAAGAAGCGTGTAGCAGATGAAGTGTTATGCACAAAGGTTGCTAAAAGCATAAATAGTGAATTAATTAAATGGCAAAGTAAATAAATGCGATTCCTGATTCTTTTGCAGCCCTTACCCCACAGTCAACTTTAAAACACCTCGCAAAAGGCAAAACGCCCACTTCAGTCGCGTCCGCTGCTGATCATTAATTGCTTCAGAAAAAGACAATATTTTATCCGTCCTCTTTGGAGTTCGAGTATGAATGGTGAAGCAAAAGAGAGCGAAACTGAGTGAAACATGAAAAGCTTGATTTGTTAGGACCCCTGCTGTCTGAAAAGAGATCAAAGCTCAGGAGGAGGCTGTAAAACAGCCGAATGCACTGCACAGAAACATGGCCTGTGGCAGCTGCTCTGGGCACGCTCTCACAACACAGGTGTACCTCCAAGCCTGCTCTGCCAGCTGAATCATGGGAGCAGGTTACCTCTTCTCCTTCTTCATTATTTCAACCGCAGTCACTGAGGAGATGTGGGCTCCATCCATCACAATGCACAAATTCACAGCGCGCAGATTCAGCACAGGCCTAATTAAAGCTTTTCCTTTCATTTGTGGAGATAATTAGACTTTCATCTCACCAGGAAGCTTCAGAAAGATCTATTTCTTTCTTCAATAAAAGCTACATCAAACAAAAGCAGATTTTAATCGCCTTTTCTTTGGGGCATGAGTCAATAATGAAAGATGTCATGGGTAACAAAAATTGTGTGCAGGGGGAAAAAAAGAGGGAAAAAAGCCCAAGCTATGTTCTTTAATTAACATCATGTTTGCAAACACCATTAATTTCTCTCATTAAAATGATTTTTATCTACAACTGATTGTTGATAAAACAATCGATTTGAACATCTCATCTGTTTCACCGCTATACAGGAACCCATCTGCTGTGCTGTAAAGGAGGAATCATGCGGACTGTTAAGCAACATGTGAGAACAATAAAAAATGCATATGTGTGTGTCAGGGATTTGTGAGGCTCACTGCAGGGCAAGGGCCACCTTTTCTCAGAACATGTATAAAAAATGACTTGGTAGCAGGCCAAAGGACAAAATGTCACAAAGATCAGAAGTGCATAAGTAACAAATGAATTAATATGTGCAGGAAAAAAGCGTTCCATCTGTGTTGGGAAGCATTAGTAAATAGGTTCAGAAAAATAAGGCGATTTCAGACATATTTAACACCACATCATGAGCTGCTGTGATGTAATATCAGATGACAAACATGCCGAGCTTACCGCCTTTGCCTTTTTCATTAGTAGTAGTAGCATCAAAGCACAAGCTTCCTTTCCTATTACCTTTCGCACTGGTGCAAGGGGAGAGTATTTTTGGCTCCAGGCCCAATACACATTATTTATTTATTTAACCACTTGACACAGTGCTTCTGTATGGATTGCCTGGTGTGCAGGCTCACGAAGAAGGTGTAGCTTATGTCTGTGGGAATTGAAGTCGGGCGGTCCAGGGGGTGAATAAAGCACTCTTCCACCCTACAGCTTAAAGCAATCCCAAAGAACTGTTAGGCTTATATCGTTAAGACGTTTAGTGAAGAGAGAGAGAGAGGAGGAGGCAGCTTGTTTAAGTACCTTTTTAATGATGATACTTGCTTTGCAGCACACAGGGAACTGTTTTTAAATATTGGAATCACCACTGGCAGTAAGGATGCACTGCGGCAGTGCGGAGCCCTGTGTCAGTCTGCTTAATGCTTTCTTGGACAGAATAAAGTGTTGTGATTCATCAGAATCTGACCTGAACTTCCTCTAATTGCAACATGTCGTCAGACCAAAAGACGAAAGGATTAAACTTGCGTTACTGAGTGCTCTGCTGCTGTTGTCACCTGCCTAGGAAACTGAGGAAATGAAAAGATTTAATGGAAACTTTTTTTAAAAACCCACAAACATCTTTAAATCTCACAATGTTGGGGTTGATTCGTAGTGGCTTTATGCTGTTAGTTGTGGCATATGGCAGTTGTTTGGGAAAGCAAAGTTTGTAGGAGCTTGACAGACATTTCTTCGTCATCCATTGAGCCAGTAAGATCCCTGGTGAGTATCCAGATTCTAACAGAGCTGCACATGTCTGTTCTTGTCACTGTAAGAGACGGAAGTTTTTGCTGTTTGGGTACCTCTTTCTCCAGTTCACTCAGTCACTTAAAAATAAAAACCACAAGCTTCTTCTGTGCATCCTACTTTCTTAAGCAGGAGATTTTATGCTAATCTGTTCCCTGCCCCCCTAATAACCAAGGACTGGTTTTATTTTAAATTAAGACAAAAATATACGCACATTGCACTGAGTTTATCCATTCTGCTAGGATCTAGTAGTTCAATGTGCTTAAAAGTCTCATATAGCTCAAGCTAGAAGGTTTAGCAGACGATTTTCATAATTCTTCTTGAAACTCTTAAAAAACCAAAAATTTTGAACTTGGTTATGTTTTGGATAATTTTAGCACCATTTCCCAGTATCCTGGGCCAAGATTTGCTTCTATTTATGTCTTTTTTACCATTTACCTCAATGGAAGTCTTATCTATTCCAAGCAGTGAGGGCAAAACTCCAAATAGTAAATAGTGCTTGAAAATTTTACTAGGAAAAAGAAAATGAAAAATGGTGATGTTGGAAAAAAATAAAAAGAAACTTCAGACAAGTTTTTTTGCATGATATTCTTGGCTTGGCTGCAAGCAAAGAGGAGCTTTTTTTTTCTTTTTTTTTTTTTCTTTTTCTTTCTCTTTAACAAGCATGTTGCATGCAGAAGGAATAATGACTCATCGCCAGAACTCTGAAAGACTCCTTTACAGCACTGTAGCTCTCCCTCTGTCAAAAAGCATTCACAACTAAAATTTTGCCTAAAATTAGCAACTTCAGGGTGCTTGTGAGCTCCCTGATTGGGATATACACATACTTCTGATCCAGTATTTTTTTAATTGGAAAACCTCCCTGCAACCACCCCCAGGAAAGTTAGATTATGCAATAGAAATATATTGCTTATACTTATGTACAGAGGATGCAGCTGATGTTCTTCAAAAGTGAAAAATCCCATGAACAAGTGAATCCAAACTGAGATTTTTGCTAACTATCTTGACGATACTGCTGAGCTACAAATTGCTAACATCAGAGGAAACCCCTTAACCAGATACTAGGTTTGCTCATTACTTGTACTTCAGATATTTTATTTGGTAGGTCCTTATTTTGTGAAAGAGGACAGGGAGCCTGAGATGCCAGAGGAGAAGGAAGAGAAGGCAAGTAGAAAAGACTGTACTCAGTTTTAAGGGCAAAGCTGGGAATGTACTTCTGCACTGCTTGCGTGAACTTGGGTAGGCTGAACTCCCCCCCCCC
>NW_009613300.1:48556-75987 GCF_000690535.1 Cariama cristata
CCACTGCTTCTAATATTCTCAGCAACATTTAGTTTCCAAAGAGCCTGTCACTCTGCCAGTGGTGCAGGGACTGTCTGGGCACACAGCTGTTGCTAATGAACAAGGAGGCTGGAGGTGGATGGTATCCAAATTTTTTAAAAAAAGTGGCATGAAATGATAGAACGAGTGAAAAACTCATTTCCCCAACCCCTTCCCACCAAAACATTATCCTGCATCTCTGTGGCAAGAGGAAATCCATTTCTGTTTAACAGATATATGAAATACCATGCAGATAGCCCAAAGACTGGACTTTCAGGTTCCTCGACCAAGAGGAAGGCGCTTTCCCAAGTAAGTGAAATCCATCAGTCAACTACAACATAATTAGGCTGGAGACACTATGAATAGACCTGTAATTCATCAAGAAAACTCTCATAGTAGATACTATATTTAATAATAAGATTAATAAAGGCTTTTATTGCTTCCACTCAACTTCTATGGGAGAACTGTTGACACTATCTTATGAATGGAGAACTCTGGAGCCGTGTCAGAGATGTTAAAAAAGATGGGTTTTCAATCAAGTCCTATAATGATCAAGTCATACAAACAAAAGCACCACTTGAGGTTCTCAGTATCAATTCTGAATGCCTAGATTAGCTGAAATGACAACTCTCAAATGTCAGTATTTTTCATTTAGCTGCTCTATGACAGTCTTTTTGAGGAAAAGTTTTTAGGACTGTTTCATACCTCATAGTTGTTACGTTTCTAATAAGAATGGTTTAAGTACAGTATTTTATTAATTCCCTGTGTTTACTGTTTTATTACTGAGTCTAATAAAACCAGTCAGTCTACCACAGACTAATACAATCTTGTCTAATATACTTCTTTCTGTATCAAGACAGTTCAAGCAGTGCTGCTAAGGTAGAGGGAGGTAAGGACAGGTTCCCTTAAACTGGGCAAGGGAACAGGAGATATAGTTGCCTACAGAACTATTTTGCAAATTCTGTCCAGATTCAAATGCTATAGTATTTAGTTTTATTGCAGGAGTGATGATCTAAAACTTTAAAATAGGCAAGGTTTGTAAAGAAGAACAATATCTTACATTGGAAGAAGTGACTGAAGTTGAAAAACAAGACAAAATCTTGGTCAAACACATTTTGCTTCAGAACTTCTGGATGTAACAAAATTTCACTTTCTGTCTCTGCCTCTGTCTTTCTTTCCAAATCTTGACTTACACTGTTGAATGTTTAATTTCAATGGATCTCCACATGGCTCCTGGGGTCTACTTGCTTGCAACAGCTTACAATATTAGTGTCGTTTAAGAAAAACAAAAACACAGAATAATTTGTCAATTAAAGTTTTCTTTCAAAATCTAAAGGCGAAATGACAATAAAATCAGTTCCTCTACACTAAGAACTCATGTATATGCGTGCACTTGTTAGACAAATTTTTTAACAAAAGTGCAATACTTGGGAATAAGAACGTGTAATGTATTAGTTAATAATCTGTGAAAAAAAGGTTTCTCTTTTTCACCTCTCACGTAACGTGAACTCTATTCTTCTCAAGGCAGGGCATATAAAAATGTTGGGTAAATAAACTGATATGCACTTTCTGAGCTCTGAATGAAAGCATACATTTCTAACAATGGTAACCTCCTAAAGTTAACAGATCTAAATACCATAACAAAAAAAAAAAAAAAAGGAAAACTGAAGTAGTCAGACCTGCAGAGATAATTTCTTAAATACTAGGCAGCAAGATAAATGCCCTGAACAGACCGGGATATCTACCAGCAAGCAGAAATCACTGGCATATTCCCAGATAGAGAGCCATAAACAGAAAAAACAAAGAAAGGTTTAATTCTTTAATCAAGCTCAACCTTGAATGTAGACCTAGAATATAAAAAATTAACACTGCTGTAAGAACTCTAATCAAATATAGAAGAAATGATGTGAGCCTATTTTAAAGCTAAAATGACTTTCCTGACTGAAAACTGGAAATGAAGATGATCTTTAGTATCCAAGTGTCAATGAAATGTAAGTGCCCACCAGATTGCTGGCCCACCCATAGATTATTAATGCACAATTAATCTGCTAGGGCAACTGTAGAGTGTCATTTAGCTTCAGAGCCCATAAGTATAAAACAGCAACACACTGTGAAATTAATGGTAACACTTAAAGGTCCCATTGTTATTAATTCATTTGACATTCACTGTAATCACACTGGTCTTTAATGAATTCATTTGGCATGTGAATATTGCATGTACTTTCAAATGCACTCCAGTGCAAATCAGTGTTAATTGATGTCCTGAATTGAAATAGTTTCTCTCTCTCTCACACATCTTTTTTTTCTTTTTTTTTTTTTTTAGCCTACCACACTTTTTGTTAAGGGTCTTTTCCCCAGCACAGTTTATACATGGCATATGCAAGTGCAAGCTCTTATAATAATTTCAATCACTATGGACGTCAATACAACCTACAAAAACAACCAAGGCATCATACGGTACTGAAACTCTGCAGTAACTTGTTCTAAGGCAACAAATTCTGAACACCACAGAACTTCACTAAACTCCTAGTCCCACATATCCTATGAATATTTTCAGTTTGCTGTTCTCCACAAATTTCCTGTGAATATCTTTGCTTATATGAAAAGGACTGCAGCCATAGGTTGTCACTTTACCCATCTCAGTTTTATAGCAGGAACTGGCTCTATCTATCCTTGCTCTTCCTGCACTCAGTGACTATAGCTGTGCATATGGAAAATGTCTGTATTTGTGCCAATGGAAACTGTCTTCTTCACTTGCATGTAAGCACTGCTCCCAAGAACTGTGAGGTGCTGAGAAATTTCTCTTTATGTCACATGCAAGCAGTTAATCTAAAAAGATTTAATCCATGGGTGGTGCAACAATTCCAACTCAGAAGCCTGTCATAGATAAAATACTCCAAACTAGAAAATCCTTCATGCAAATAAAATAGTATTACTGTTACAATTTATAAACATCCTGACTTATTTCCTTAGCTATCTATTAACAATCTTCAGATGTTCTTGTTTACCAAGAAATCAAAGGAGTCTCAGGTGGGCCAAAGGAATCTCTGACGTCAAACCATTTCCTAAGAAGAACTTTAAACACTTCTTAAGACCTGTGCATAGTACATCCAGGGATCTTTCTAGTTATGTCTTTAAATTAGAGGAATATAGGACTGTGGCATCACACATATGGGAAATTTGGTAGCCATTCTTAAAAACAGCACACAAAAGAATGAAAATGTGTATTTGGAATGCCCCAGATGTAATTACTCTTAAAGGAAACATCAACAGCACTATGTAAACACTATTCTTGTATTAAAGTACAGGCAAACTAAGTCAAAGCACGTAGAATAGGCATGTACTTACTGAAAAATGCCTAAAAAGTATTGGTGCCACTAATTTTTGGTAGTCTCAGAGGGCTTGCATTGGTTTTCAAGAGAAGCAAGATTAATGTTTTCTCCAATTCCAGACGTTCTTGTGTCTCAAGAATCAAAATAAAGGTACCCCAGATCAGTCAGTTTTGAGATCTGTGATGTAAGAAACCATTCCAAGCATCCCTACTTGGATTGAAAAATAATTAAACAGAGAAGAGGTCCCACTGTTTTAATTTGTTATATTCATATCACTATCTGCTGGGCAATATACTTAAAATGCACTTCTTACATTTTCAACTAATGTTTCCCATTAGAAGTTTCTAATTTTTTTTGTTTGTTTTTTAGGTGAAAACTAGAGAACCTTATTTAAACGTATACAACACAGTACACCATTTCTGTGGTACTGAGTAACTCAGGGGATGCAGAATATTGTAAAAAAGGGAAATAATCTTGTAATTACTTTAGAGAAATAGTGTCTACTAGACTCCCGCTGCTGACATGCAAGACTTTTCTGAGATTTGATTGCCAAGGAAGGCCCAATGAATAAAACTATTTTAAGAATGGAGATAGACACATCAATCAGAACCACAAATCAAGGGTGTCTGGCCATGCAGTTCCGATTAAAGTTAATAAGTATTTGCCTTCCCTCACTTTCTTTAACACATTCAGAATGATGAACATACTGTAAATGGAAATTCATGATTGCTGAATCTTCATCACTCGTCATTAATATCCTGGAGGTAAAGAACATGTCTTGAGGTCTAACTATATGTTATTCTATTTGGCGTCACCTTATCTGAACAATGACTGAGTTCTGGTCCTCTTTAGTTCAAAACTTGCAGTCATCATTTTCTTAATGACTTTTGAGGAAAGAACTTAATATTTTACAAGCTAGCACTTTCCCATTGTTAAAGATCCTTCCCTAAAAAACACAAAATAGACAGCCTTGTTTCACATCATCATTAAGCAGCAATACATATTATTAGGTTTACCAGATGCCTTCCATTCTCTGAAGTAGATAATTGAAATCTTAAGGAGCATGCCAGTGAATTTTTGTCACTGACCCTTTGAAAACTGCACAAATTTGGACATGTTACTAGTCTCTGGGAATTTCAATTTGCATAAGCTCACTAAAGACTTGCTAAGAATTTAGCAGCTGAATCATCTGAAGACTGTAGATAGACCAAGAATGTTGTAGCCCAACACTGTAACAGAGCTGGGCAGGACCTTTCTGTATGGTTGGTTGCTTTTCTAACTAGTTAGGGTTGTTCTAGCACCAGGTATGAAGAAGAAAAATTGTCTCATTAGTTCTTGGAGAGGGAGAAAAAAGCTAAGGAAACAGTCTGGCATACAGAGGAATCAGAAGGACTCATTATCTCTGCATAAACCACATTGTGCCAAGCGGGCTGGATTGAGGACTTGAATCCCTAATCCTGCAAGTGTTTTCACACTGCTTCCCAACTAGCTTCAACATTGCCAGGATATAGGATATGTGTAGACCTGTTTGGTGTGTCCTCACCATTACTATAAATGCACGTTTCCTTTGTAGCAGTGTCCTTTCTTGTCTGCCTGAACTGGCTTTGCAATCTCACTGCCAGGGTAGATGGGACATCCTTGTTACAGCGTGCAGATGGCTTGGACTCGCCTACGTTGCAAACAGATGACAAATGTTGGTGCAGGCGTAAATTTGGTGTGCTAATGAGTTTGCTTAAAGTTCTTGCCTGAGTGACAGGATAATATTTCTACAATGTAGATGTGAAAAGGGTTTGGGATGGAGCAGAAGCATGCTCCAGGCATAATATATGCAACAGATGCGCATCTTCAACACACAGGATTTACAGCACTCTGAAAATGAGTAAGAGCTGTGTAATAAATAAAGTTGTGATTTATAGGACTTTTGATTCATTTTGTGCAAAAGATGGGTAAACAATGTTTACTGAAAGGATTTCTACAAAACTTTCCACTCTTCCTTAATTAATAACTGAAACATTGTACAACAAAATATGTCCTGACTTCTCAGAATCTTGAGTGATCAAAATATGAACTTCCCAGAACACAAAATCCGTACAAAATATAAAACCTCACAGACACTGACAGTTATTCACATCAAGAAATCAAGCAAACATGATAATAATATTTAAGCAATGCAGCACTGTGACACTCTCAGCCATTCTCCAAACTGAAACGGAAAGATGGTCACAGATTAATGAGATTATAAAATGAATTTAGCAAGCTTATTGTTATCTGAATGTTTATCAGAAACCTCTGAGGTTTTAAGAACTGCATACCTCTGTGAGTGCACAAAGTATTCTACATGAAAAAGATATTGGCTTTGATACCTTTGGAGAAAGGTGGATGAAGAAATTGGATTCTTCAATGGCAGAAATCTTCCTGGCTCAGCTGTTAGGAGAATCCTGCCATGCATAGACAACATTTTTCAAGTATGATTATGCTCATGAAATTTTTGCTGCACCTTAACCTGAACCATAAAATAACCATTTTAGGTGTACAGACAGCATAGCATGCAGAGATTCAAATCAGCACAGATGCAATAAAACCCCCAAGTATTTTCAACATTAGGTCCACTCTGTGCTTCTCATCTCTGCTTAATTTAACCCAGAAAACAACACACATTTTGAACTGTGGAAAACTATTTATATAATTACAAATTGCCTAAGAATTATTAGGCATCTGCACTGTGTTAACATCCAGCTATATCAACAATACAAAGGCCTCCACTTTATGTGTATTGCACTTTTCTATAGTTAGCTGCTGTTCCTATCCCAAAGAGCTAAACGTCCAAATCCAAATAGAGAAAACAGGAAGGACAAATGGCAAAAAGAAGCAAATAGAAATATCCCCATTTAACAGCTGAAAGACCAAGACTCTATGAGATAAAAATTACTTGCTTAGAGTTACACTGCATGTCTGTGGTAGTACTTCAGTATTTAAAAGTTTTCAAACAGAGATAGTGACAGGGCATAGAACTAGTATAAATAGTAAAAAGAACCCACAGATTTTACATAATTAACTACAGCATGCAGTGCTGTCAAGGTTTCTTCCCATTGGAGACCAAATGAACAGTTCCAGATTTCCTCGCAGATTCATGTCGATTTGAACAGTGCAGTATCTTGGCAGTACAAACAACTACTAGATGCAATTAGAACACAAATGGAGAGGGAACATTTCCAAAGTACTGATGAAAATAGTCTATTCCTGCTTCAGAAATGAGTTTCCATGAAGACAGAATGTCAATATTGTCAAACGGGACAATTCTCACAAAAGAGTTGACACTAGTCTGTAATATTCAGGCTTTCTCAGTTACTGAGTCATCCAGCTCCTATCTTACTGTTGCAATACCCTTGCCCTCCCCTTACTGTAATACTATACTGATTCCTACATCTTCTTTCTTCCCTTCCTCCTTACAAGCAACTTGCTCTCCTTCTCCCTATTCTTCTCCACAAACCCCAGTGCACTTTGCAATCCCTCTTGCCAAATAGCAGAAAAAGGCACGGAGAATGCTTTGCCAGAAAACCAGGAAAGCAGACGAACAACACATATGAGTAAAATAAAACTTTTTCTCTTGTTGACAGGTAATCCTATTATGTTTACAAAGAGAGGAAAGCCAGCTCGTCAGAGTGGGGAAACCAATGTGTTCCCACACTTAATTAGCATGCATGAACATCTTCCCTGGCTGGCCAGGCAAGTTGCACGCAACTTGAGGACAGGATAACTAGAGCTGCACCTACTCTGTTCTGCCAGCGTGGGCCAGGAGCCCTGCACAGTGTGGACGGTCAGGCAGGCAGGCAGGAGACCCTCATAGCTCCTTGGCCTTCAGAGAACCAAGGTATGTGTGTATCTCCTCAGCTGCTAGTAGAAAAAACTGGTTTTCAGACTGGAGCTGACCTCAAGTCGGAATAGCTTTTCTTATGGAAAGAAATGTGTGAGGGGTATACCAGCTACCCTTAGGATTTGCAGATGTTCTGTAATTCAGTGACCTACTTGTTCAGCTCTGCAAAATACAGTTCCCTTTCAACAGGTGAAGTGGTTGTTGTTGGCCCTTTAATAAAGTATTCATTTCAGAAAAGATCACGTTAAGACGTTAGACCTGTTATTAACTCCTTAAAATTATTTTAGTTGGATGCTATTTTTTTCTCTTAATAACTGTGGCAGGAGGAATATTTCCATTTTTTAATATTACTCCATGCTGGTTTATATAATTTGCAAATAGGATTACAATCGTGAAGAGAGAACTAGTGACTATTCTGACTTTTAGCTTAAAGCAAACTTTAGAAACTCAAGTGAGACAAATATTTTCCATGATTACTGAAGAGATCTTGTTGTTTTCAAAAGTTCGACCAGCTTCACCATAAGCAAAACAAGTGAGAGAAAGTTAAGAAGCAGGTAAAGTACCTGTAGAATTTGTAAAAATTATTACTATCATTTCCACCCTCACCCCCCTGTATTATGTTAATAAGAAGGTATTATACAACTGAAGAAAAGCTGATGAAAGAACAAGGAAAAAACTCTTTTGCATGGCGCTTGGATATTTGACATAAAGACAGTGGATAATAATAAATTACTAATTGTTTTTACACCATGTTTATTAAAAGCATATCTAGAATGTATTTTAGTACTGTCTTGGGAGGAATGATTTCAGCAATGTTTTATTGTAAAAATAAGGTCTCCGTATTTCACTGTGGCAACCAAAATTCTTCATTAAAATTTAAATACTACAATGTCTTTTTAGCCATTATGCTGCTATAAGAGTAAAGGTACTGGAAATGTATGGGAACATATAAATATACAGACATATATATGTACATATATATCTGGTGGGAATTTATGGAAAAGGCAAAAGATGTTCAAAAGCAGCTGACTATTAGCATAAACTGTACAGTGAGCCGCTCTGCAATATTTCTACCTTTTTTGCTGTTATGTGAATTGAACTTCCAAGTGTGCTGATTCTGCCTTGGGCAGAAGCGGCACAAATTTAAAAATGGAGAGTAAAGAACTCTTATCACTTGATCTCATTTATTTCTGGTGCCACTGAAGTAGAAATCCCATGATCTTGTGGAAAGCTTTACACTATTTAACTTAATGTAAGGTTGGGAAAGGATCTCTTATGTTTTAAGACAGAGAAACTGTTATACTCTCCTAGTCTTTGAATTGCTGCATGCAAATACAAGTGGAAAATTCTCATATTAGAAAAGAAAGAGAATTGCCTAATTATAGATGAAAACTATCACAAGCTAGAAATTAAATATCCATGTTCCCTTAACCTATCATATCACATTTGCTTTCATTCTCCTATCACACTGATGTGTTCTTTTGTGGGAAAGACTGGCAGTAGCAGAAGGGCATGTTAGTTTTATTATATTGTTTGTTAATGTAACGATATTTCATGACAACAAAATGATCCATTTATAAAGGAAAAAATCCTCTCTCCAGTCACAGAGCATTGTTCTCGAGAATGCCAACAATATTATGACATCAAGGGCACTTCACTTCACAGAGAGTAGTAAGATTCTAAATCACAACAAATAAAATTCCCCAAGCCTTGTGTAATAAGCCTGTATATTTTTGAAGCCTAGAACATGAAGTTTACTGCAGGATACCCCATTAGAAAACTGCAAAATGGCAGAATACAAAAAAATTTTTTTCTTGGGAAAAAAAACCCTCCAATTTTAAATTTGCATACTTCCATTCCATGAAGAGTTTCAAATAGAAGTGGATTGAAATTATATAAAATTTAGCTCAAATCCAAGCTGAAGTGAACAGAGCTGGCATCTCAGGTTCTTGATGATCCAAAAGCTTTGAAAATTGTACCACAGCAGTGTCCAAAAGGGCCATTTTCTCCTTATTTTTTCCACAGTGTTCTGTTCGTACAGGATCTAGGGTTTGTAAATAAGCTGGATAATACCAAGGAAATTCTCCTCACACACCAATAATATAGGAATGGCATAAATCACACTATTTCACCTGTCAGACTTCAGTATAGCTTTGGTGGCTGCTTATACCCAGTTTGAAACTTTACAATAGGTTTGGGATGAGGTTCTTTTGTTTTGCTTATTTCACTACATTATTTAATTAATTGTAATTTCATATAGAACAGCTGCATACATTCAGTGACACAAAGTCAAGCCAATAGCTAGGGCACTCATCTGCAGTCAACCTACATTCACTCAGCAGCAGGAACCAAAGCAACAGGTGAAGGTCAAGAGCAACTGACACCGGCAAACTTGGGAGTCAGAGCATTCATCTGGAAGGAGCAGATACCTATTCAGATCTCTTCTGAGCTGGAAGAGAAGGAAACTGAATCGGTTTTCCAAAACGTGAGCGAGCAACCTGATGATCAGACCACAGAGAAAAAAAGGCAGTAAACTGGAGGGCCTTCCATTTCCTTGCTGTTTTTTTCATTTGTGCATTCCATGTTTGAAAGTAGCCCAAAAGAAACAGGGCTATTTTCTTTCAGGAAGAATAAGTTATTTTGCTAGTTTCGGAGCAATTTTTAATTTATATTAAAAAGTACTTCTGTTTCAGTATAGATTGGGTTTAGATGGAAAAAAAGGGCAGTCCTGACCCCTAAAGTCTGAGAGAAAGCAGGGTAACACAATCCTTAACTGTCACATAATAACACTTTTCCCTTGCTTTCAACCTGTATTGAGCTGTGATTAACCTTTCAAAACCACAGAGCATGTTGTCATGGCATGAATTGTGGGAAGTCAGGGAGAGTCATGGCATGAATCTGGCTTTTTCTGAGGTGGGAAATCACAAACATTTCTTATGCAGCTTCAAATAATCTTGGTTTTGTCTGCTATATATAGAGAAAAATTTCATTACAGATTGAGCATATGACTTGAAATATATTGACAACTTGAGAAGCATATATTAATTTTTACTTTGTGTCTCTATTTATGTACTTCATAATGACAGAACGATCTGTTGTTTCCAAAAGAATTCACTGTGTACCCTGACAAAGGTGGCTCTGTTCTCCATTCCAGTAAACCTGGAGACTGAAGAAACAAAAAATGCCTTTAAACAACCTCTGCGCTCTCTTGTCCTGAAAGCCAGACTATCACTTTGGCCATCTGCCAAAATGAATCAAAATTTTGAGCACTTTGTGGTTAATGAAAGTTATCTTCAACTTCAAGTGTTTCCTAAAAAGGCATATTCCAGAAGTTAAGCACCATTAAAACACAGAAATCCTCCAGTTAACTTATTTTTCTTGGGAATACTCATCAGATCAGCCTATGGAGATGTTGGTAACGTGGCTTGTAATTTGGCAGTTCTATGCAGGAAAACTAAAAAAGGTTGAATGGGCTGAGTCTACTGCTCGAAACAGCTAGGCATGACCCACAATATTATACAACACTTTCATTACGTTTTGACTTACTAAAGGGTAGAACAACGATAGAGTAACAAATACGGCAAATTTCTATGCTGACACATGCTTATTGTACTGACTAATGAAGGTGCTTTCGCTGATAAGCTGTGCTGACTCATCAAAACCAGTAACCACTGGCAAAAGCAGCGCAGGTGGAGGGTGGTTATAGGAATCTTAAAAAATGTCTTCTGCCTAGGTCTCCCTTTTCTAGAAAAAACGCATCACAGATGACTGCTGTTGGGAAAACATGGCTGAGATAGAGTATGTTTAAAGATGGAACCGGTGACTTTTCTGATGTTAGTCTCCATGTACATCATTCTTTGAGTTTCACTACATTATTTGGGTTTTCCAGTGCTGCTGCTTCTCTATTTTATTCTGCAGTTTTCTATACCTGATTACAGACACAGTGTCTTCTTTCCCTTTCCTGCCTTTACTTCCTTCACATGCAGCACAGTACTCCACTTGAGATGGGTTAAAATTCTTCAGGTGCTCTATTCCTTTTCCTTTCTTTGAAAAAAACCTGACCTTTTCTTTGAAATACCAAGATTTCAAACTAATCTGCTTATTACAGCTGTGATTTTGACCAGCCCAATAAACTGCACATTGACTTCTAGCTTTGAGAACTGTTTTTGATCATGATGTGTGTCACTCTGTTGTAAGGATAATTCAGGCAGAAGCCGTTTATGATTTCTGAATATACAAAGTGTTTGGTGTGACACTGTGCAGACTTATTCATAAAATAATAAAGATCAAGAGACACAGTGTAGCTTAGCCTATAAGGACCAAGACCAGGACCAAAACATCTACTTTCTATTCTTGCTTTACTCAATGACTCCAGGAAAGTCAATTGTTTTCCTGTATTTTGATGACTATGTGCTGATTAAAAGAATGAAATAATATTAGGTAGTACTTATTTTTACAATAAATATTGAGGTAGGTCAACGCCTGTTTTCTTGTACCTGTGTTTTACTTATTCTTTTCTTCACCAGCAGGCAAAAAAGGCAATGATAAAATAAACTTTTTTCCCCTCCTTACTAGAAAAGACGAAACACTCCAACAGTGTATCAGCATACTCCTTCCATAGCTGTTGTGTAAAAATCTCACAGGGGAATATTATTATGTCCAGGCTTAGGAATATGGAATGACCTGAAAATCCATGACTAGTATAACAGACAGGTTAACAAAACCCCAGCTTGGACACCAAAAAGAATATTCTGTTGCTTTTGAAAAAAAACAGTATCTTTGAAACTAAGTAAAATAATTAAAAGTTTTAGTAAAACACATGGAGTTTAGTTGAACTCTATAAGAAGTATGTTTTTCAGAAATATATTGAAATTGAATTTCATACCTGGCCTTGCTCAGCACAATGGCAGCTCAGCAGAGGTGTTGTCCAAACAGAATTATTAAAAGGCCTTATCATGGAGACGCGTAGTTCCTGAAACAGAACAAAACCAGGGATTTTACATCTCTGATTGCCAGCTTCACTGTTTCTATTGTGTATCATTCTATGAAATCTGTTAGAGCAGTTATACGCTTCAGATTGCAACAGACTGCCAGTGAAACTGGAAAAAAAAATAGTGTCTCTGTGCCTCGGTATCATACCTGTAAACGACTTCACGGCTGTGCTGTGAGTATTAAGTTATTGTTATATTTGTCTTGCTTCACTTTATTATTATAAAGCATATTCCAGACCATTAATTTGCAAAATTTCATTGTTTTATTTGATCATTATCTTGTTACCAAGTGTTAGAAAAAAGTGTAATTTTCTGTAGAGATATGTCTCTCCAATTGCCTTCCTACCCTCTTTTCTTTTTTTTGTCCCAGAAAACATACAGTTTTGTAAACCATCACAGTTCTTTTTTCATACCTGCCGCAATAGCTCCCGTAGCACTGCCACTGACTGAGCTAGGTCCTAACGGTATTTCACTGCCTGCACAGAAAATAGGAAGGGAATGGAGGGAGTTTATGCTAGCTCCTGATCTTCAGTTACCTTCACCTTACATTCTCTCTTTTTACCTACACCTCCCCTGTCCCCTGAATGCACCGCTCTTGGACAAGGCATGCAGTACCAGCAGTCGTATCTGTCCTCTTGTTATAGGAATGGAGAAGAAGGGAAGTAAATGAACAAGTAGGATTACTGGATCTGTTTCTCAGGTGCAGAAATTCTCCAGTCCCCTAAGAAAAGGTCTTTAATGGCCTCCTTAAAAAAAAGCCAAGGAATGCCAAATTTATGGGCCCTTGTTTAACCTGAGTTTGGTCTCTCTGTATATGCAATGCAGTATAGTCGTGCTTGGCTGCATGATGTCTCCTGCTTTCCCCACAAAACCAAGTGTAGGGTGCAGACAGGTGATTAATTGAGGTTGATTAGGCAAATACAAAGCAGAATCATAATTACCGAAATCCACGATGACCTTCTAGATCATCCTCTAGGGATACTAAATTTATGGCTCACTAAAAATGTGCAAATTAGGAGCATCTACTACAAAATACTGCATGTTTACCAGGGGCCAGGAGCTCACACATGGGCAGCAAGGCGAAAACCTATAATGCCACTGCTGCTCCAGGATGGTTTACTAACCAGTAAAAGAGGGGTAAAATTACCAGCAAGGGCTTTGAGATAAGCGTGTACTGACACGTTGCTGATGAATTGTGATTTGTTCCAATGGCTATACATCAAGCCAAAATGTTAACGGCAGATCTGGAGAGTAACAGAGTCACTTCCAGCTTGTGACTTGGTGCCCATGCTGTACCAAGCCATGATAACAAAAAGGGGGAGAAAGAAACAAACACCTGCTGTTACTGGTAATTCATTCTTTCTAAATCTGCAAACTTATCGGATTGATCTAGATTGAGATATTTCATGGAACTAGGGAAATACAATATCTGCTTACTACATTTGAGTACTTTGTAAATGAAAATACCATTTTCCGTGTATAAAATGGATGTTTACACTCAATTTCTGTCACATATCTGTTCAGTTATAAATACAAACATATTGGTTTTTATAGTCAGACTTTTTCAGTATTTCAGCTTCAAGAGGACACCTTCAATATGTAGGCATATACATTATTTCAAATTTTATTTCCTGGGGAACATTTCCATGAAGAAAATCTCAGACGACGACTTTTTTCTCCAAAAAAAAAAATCTCTTTAAATCAATATTTTACCAAGGTAGGTAGTCATTTCCAGGTTACCTAGCATGGCTTTACCTGAATTCAGTCAGAGCAGGCAATTGCTTTCATTACTGCCTTTTTCGGTTATCCTTTTCAAAGACTGAGAAATTAATTCATCTGTAGGGCTACATGCTCTTTAAAAAAATAGTTCTGATCTTTATATAGTAATGTAATTTAAATTAGTACCTAATTCTCTAAAGTCCACAATTTAGGACAGCGCAGAATCTACTGCAGCAACTAATTAAACACTTACTGTAAGGTTAAGTTTTTCATTAAATCAATAGGCCCCTAGTGTCAGTTACAAAGCCCTAATTACTATGCTGTAAATTTAGATTGAATTTGAATTAAGGACTGATTTCAATCTAACCACAGCATGTAAATATTGTAAATTACCAGAATTACAGTTCAATAAAATTGAATGGATTTCACTTTAGATAAACTAAATGCAAATGAGACTAAGAAAAAAAACCTGCAGAAATTTCCCAAACATCTGCACAAGCATCTTACATGTGCAGTATATAGTACCTTGCTTTGGCGAAAAGCATGTCAGAACTTCAAAATGCTGCCACCGTTTACTCTAACATGTTTTAAATATTTCATTATCTGTTCTGAAAATGAATAAATTTAATCTCTCCCAAGTGATCAAGTAAAATGATGGCTAATGTGCCCACTTACTGTGTTGCTTTAGTTTGATGACTGTATTGTTGTGCTAAAGCACAGTATGAAATCAGGTTATCAGGTTATAACTGGCAGGGATAAAAAAAAAACAGTGCTGGGAAACACAAAACAACCCATTTTCAAGGCATGAATCATGCACTTTGAAGATTCAAAAAAAGTGTAAAAATTACAGACAATAGCACTCTAATCAAACAACTGCAAAATTGAAAATAATTGGGAGTTTGTGGACTTTACACTCAGCTTCAAACAAGCACTGTATCCAAAGGATGTTAATAAAACCGGGGAAATGGGCAATATGCTAGGTTACACAGAAAAGGAAAAATAAAAAAATGCCTATATTGACGGTCACACATACAATTATTATGAGCTTTCTACTCACCTGCTTACATTATTTCAATATACAACACTAAAAATGATATTAGTAGCCTTAAGATATCCTTAAAAAGTTCATGAAAACAATGCCTAATTTTTTACACTTTATTCCTCATTAATACAGTTAACTCAGCAGAAATATAAAAGTTGATTGAAAAAATATTTTAAAAAAAAATTAATATTGCCATGAAGGCTCAGAAAGGGTCTAGACTAAGGAAATGAATGATGATTTTTGTCATTTTGTGCTTCACAGATGCAGAACACAATCTCAAAACTAGAAAAGAACAAAGGGGTAAATAACAATCCTCCTTCAAGAATAATAGCCATTATTCTAATTTCTACCAGAAATACAATTATGCCACCTGATTCTTTACTACAGTTCTGATTTTGTTTCTTTTTTCAGAACACATTTTATAGGCTCCTCGATCTGTTCATGCCTTACAAAGTTAAACAGTGCCAACGTAGTTTGCAGGCACATGCTGTGTGTCTGATAATACACAAGCTGACAGCATCACACTTTCTAAAACTCTTATTTCCTGCAAGTGTTAAAATTGTATAATCTCAAACCACAGAGAAGTGTTTTAATGACTTCATGTCATCAAGAAAGGTATTAATACTTCAGCTCAGCTTCATCAGCTGAGCACGGTAGCCAAAGGTAGTAGGTAATTTACTACATTTGCCCTATGTAGACATTTCACATTAGGAAAATCAAACCATTCTCCGAAGTGCTCATCTTACCAGCCCACTGGAATGTTAAATTACTGACTGCAAGGGAAATGATGTTTCACTGAAGCCTGGAGTTTTGCACAAGTGGGATGCATGGGCCAGGCTGCAAAAAGCCACAAAGTAGATAAGAATAAATGACTCATGACACTTTCCAGATTAGAAAATATGGTATGTTTATACCACCTACAGTACGTATAGTGTATTGCTAAACGTAGGAAATATGGCACAATGGATGAGGAGTGGTTTTATAATTGTCCTCCACGTCTCATAAGGAGCCCTTTTCATAACAGCTTTCCACCTTCATGTTGTACCCTAGAGGACAGGAGAAGATATTGCCTGTTGGGATTCTGCTGCTCCGGCTCCCATGCTTACTCCTTAAGGTGCGGAGAACCATCTCTCCTCATGAGACTCTGCCTGAGCAAGGGTAAGCAGGAAATATTAATGACTGATGACATAAATGGTTACCTGTTCAAATTCACAGAAGTAATAGATGGTATGACTTGAATTTTACTCTCTAAACTGCAAATGACTTCACATTTCCAGTTCTGGAATTTAGGTGAAGTTAGGAAGTTACAGAAATTTCTGGGGCACAGTTGTTCTGTTTGAGATAATTTATTTGTGTTCTGTAAAATTTGCTTTCCGTGAAAAAAGTATGGTTAAATTGTCTGATTAGCCAACAACTAATGAAATGCTATGCTATAGGCTTGTGCTTTGACAACTGATCAGTGTTTTAATGTAAAAGAAAAGATTTTGAAAACAGTCCTCTGGTGAAATGGGAGACTTCTTTCAGACAGCAGATTTTAGCTCAGATTTTAATGTTAATCTTGCACACTTCAAAGTTTAATGGCAGTTCACGATCAGCTTGTTAACAAGTCTCAGTGTCTTGTGAAAATGCTCTGCCACTCTGCATGGTGAAGAATTTATGATTTTATCCTGTCTTATGGAACAATTGAATTAAATCGAACATTTTATTTTTGTTGCTCTTCCTAGGGTTATAACTGTTTGGAATTCCAGTGTTCAGATCTGTAATTCATCCAGTTAAATGAAAAGTTGGCTATTCCACACACAAGTTTCAGCTCATGTCTGTCTCAGTGATATGGGAAACATACAATTGTTATAAGTTTAGCAGTCAATGGCTTGGGCCTATATATGCACAGTCAGCAGGTCACATAGGGCATAGGCAAATATTTGCCCTCCTAAAATTATGCCCATATTTAATACCTGGAAAAATGATTGCTTTATGGAATGTTTGAAGTTTGCCTTTGTATTACTGTTTGACATCCATGATACCTGGGTGTCAAATCATACATTTAGAACTGTACAGCCTGAATAAAATCATAGAATGGTTTGGGTTGGAAGGGACCTTAAAGATCATCCAGTTCCAAACCCCCTGCCATTGGCAGGGACACCTTCCACCAGACCAGGTTGAACAAAGCCCCATCCAACCCGGCCTTGAACACTTCCAGGGACGGAGCGTCCACAACTCCTCTGAGCAACCTGTTCCAGTGCCTCACCACCATCATCGTGAAGAATTTCCTCCTAACAGCTCATCTAAATCTTCCCTTTCCAATTCAAAGTCATTGCCCCGTGTCCTATCACTACAGGCCCTTGTAACAACTCCCTCCCCAGCTTTCTTGTAGGCCACTTTAGGTACTGGAAGGCTGCTCTAAGGTCTCCCTGGAGCCTTCTCTTCTCCAGGCTGAACAACCCCAACTCTCTCTGTCCTCACAGCAGAGGTGCTCCAGCCCTCGGATCATCTTCGTGGCCTCCTCTGGACTCACTCCAACAGGTCCATGTCCTTTTTGTGTTGGGGGCCCCAGAGCTGAAGGCAGTATTGCAGGGGGGGCCTCACCAGAGCAGAGTAGAGGGGCAGAATCCCCTCCCTTGACCTGCTGGTCACGCTGCTTTGGATGCAGCCCAGGGTACGGTTGGCTTTCTGGGCTGCAAGTGCACATTGCTGGGTCATGTTGAGCTTCTCATCAACCAGCACCCCCAAGTCCTTCTCCTCAGGGCCGCTCTCAATCCATTCTCCACCCAGCCTGCATCTGTGCTTGGGATTGCCCTGACTCAGGTGCGGGACCTTGCACTTGGCCTTGTTGAACCTCATGAGGTTCGAACCTTCACGAGGTTCTTCATTATACCATGAAGACAAATTGTTCACAGTGTGTAGATTGTGGAACAGATGCATGGAGTTAAAAAAGGGAATCAATAACTGAAGACATTCTTAATGGTGTGAATCCCAGAGTGAAAATTTTGGGTTTCAAAGACTTTTCTTAGAAATTTATTTGCGGGATGAATCACAGAATAGAATCTCAGAATAGTTTAGTTTGGAGGGGATCTCTGGAAGTCATGTAGCCTAATCCCCTACTCCAAAGTTATAACAGGTTTCCCAGGGCTTTCTCCAGTCCAGTTTTGAATATCTGAGGCACTCTGCTCCACAGCTTAGCCCCTCCCATCTGGTGAAAAAAATTTCTTTACATCAGTTGGAACTTCCTTTGCTGCTGACCATTACCTCTTATCCTTTTACTATGCATCTCTGAGATGCATCTCCGTGTTCTCCACCATGATACAGCTGAAAACAGTAATTAGATCCTCTCTTAGCCTTCTCTTCTGCAAGCTGTAGAAACCCACCTTCCTCGGCGTCCCTTTGTATATCATATTCAGTTTGTTATTCTCTCCTGCAGCTGGAGTCCAGAACTGGACACAAGTGCTGAATACAGAGGAATAATCACTTCCCTCAACCTGCCGGTTATGTTGCTCCCCAGTATGTGGTAAGCCTTCATTGCTACAAGGGCGATAACAAAACTAAAACCTTTGTTATCTGAGAAGCTGAGATTAATGGTCATTTATCTACATGTGGAAAAAATGGTAAGGTAAGTGACAACAGCTTGACCCTGCTCTGATTCATTTATCAAGCACATGATTTTACATAGCAGTGGGAATCAATCCCATAATTTTTACCGCAAAAGTCCAGAATTTTTTTTAGTACCCCATCATTAAATATTGATATATCTATTGCTAACAGGTAGTTCATAATTTTGTTTTACTATTATAAAGTGAATTGTTCACATTTTGTGGAAAAAATCTAGCTCCAAATATGAATCTTCCATGAACAACAAGCATATAAAAACTCAGCCATCGTTACTGAATATACTAGACAGCACGCTTGTAATGGTTTTGGAATGTTATTTGAAAATATCACCGTTTAAAAAAAATAGCAGACAAGCACTCAGCAGTCTGAGACAAAGGTAGCAACAGAAATACTATTTTTGCAATGTATTTTGTAGTAACAGTTATTACAGATTTGAATTAAAATATACTTTAGAACAGGCACTAATTGAGCACACAGGCAACGTGCTGACGTTCTTTCTGTCAGCTTTGCGTTATCTATGCATCTTAACATTTAACTTCACTGCATGCAAAATCCAGAAAAGAAAAGTGTGCATAAAAATATACAGGGCATTACTTATTTATATGTAAAACCTTTATTCTATTTTGTTATTTTAGATTAAATCCCGTTTCAATTCTATTCTCTCAGGGAAGCACTAACAGTTTGAGCTCAGCGTGAAAGCCATCAAACACTTGAGCTGAAATTTAGATTGGGCAATTTTGCCTGGTGAAGTAGAAAAGGACATGTGGAATGGCAGAGAACAGAATGGCTTATGGAAAGGCAGATGTTTTAATAACTTGTTGTCTAGTGGGAGCCTCAAATATCTAAATTTAAACACCGCAATATATTAAAGGGCGTTGCTGTCAGGGAGGGTATACTCCTTTACCATACAAATCAGTGTAAATGTGCATATTTAATGTACATGTGTGTAGACTTTAACACAACCTTTATTTTACATTTGAAATTAGAATCAATTGGAAGTTGTTAAAAGAGATTACCTCGGACTACAAAATTTGGCTGAGGACTGCATTGCGAAATACTGCTGGCCAGAGCCTAGGGAATTTTCGGCCTAGAGTTTTGACTTGGACCTGTCTCCCTGTGTGAATGGGCTGATTAGATACTTGAGATCCTCTGCCTACTAAGATCCTTTTTGTTTCAACATATCAATCTCCTGTTAATTCACACTGGGTTTTAAAGTATATTTATCCTTAAGCACACTGCTGGAAGTATGCAATGAATTTACCTAGGAAAATGTCTGGAGAAAAGCTAGAAACCTCCTAGGTTAATTTCTTTACAGAACAAATCTCTCAGAATGTCTGGAAATAGCGAGTTAACTCTAATTCACTCTGGCTGCATAATTTACAATCTGGCAGAATTAAGATGACTAGGGAAGAAAAATTTTATTAATAAGCTAGCTTCCCATATGTTCATGAACAACTGGGTTCTATTAAAGAACAATGAAGGCCTTGTCACTTGACTTTCCGAGATATGACACCAGTATTTATATACTGTTTGGTGACACAGAACTCCTAATTGACGTCACCTTTCACATTTGTCATCTCATATGCTGTCCCCATTTTCTAGAAATATCAGACTATGTTTTACTTATGGATATGAAAACATATTAGGTATACCAAGCGGAAATAGGAAATAAAAGCTATTTTTAAAATATACCTAATATTGAGGGCTTCATTTATGGTTTATCAGATATGTGTATGCATTAAATGAAAAGATAGATGGAAATATTTCTATAGATATGGTGACAAGTGAAATTGGAGGGTAATATTTTATGAAAGTTAATGACTTATAGAGTATACTAGAATGATTTTAAAGGTCATTAGTTTAACTATAGATTTCACTTTGTAATAGTATTTACTTGATAGCAACTACTGGACAGATGCAATAAAAATCTGCATAAATGAAAACCAAATAAAGTCTTGCAAGATTTGTGTCTCTACATTTTCAGTGACATTTTAAAATCTGTTTTAGGGAGTGGATTGCCAGTTAGGGTTAGCAGGGCCTGTTGGTTAAAACAGGAATGAAGACTGACTGTGTAAGCTTAATGGAATATTCTTACACAGAGATATCACTTCTGGATCAGGAAGTCCTTGAGCTAGATATTGCTGCAGACTGAAAAGAAATTAATGGAGAAAATTTTTTCCTTTCCCTTCCCTTCCCTTTCCTTTCTCCTTTCCTCTTTCCTTTCCTTTGCTTTCCTCACTTTTTCCCTTATTTTTTCAACTGTTATCTAGGTCTCTGGTACTGACTACAGAGAGACAGTATGTCAGGGCAGGTGGATTTCAGGTAGCCATTCATCTTCTTATAACCCAGTGGTAATAGGCACAGTGTAAGAGCTTACACAGGAATCAAATGAGAAGGACAAAAAAAGCAACACTGAGCTGGAGCAAAGAGAAGAGGGCAAGACCATAGGAGCTGAAAACACGTGGGAAAGGGAACTTGTGACCAGGTTGTACAGGCCTTACATAACCTGTTAGAGACAATCCTCGAGGATTTATCTTGCTCTATTAGTAAGAAGTCTGTAGAAACCGTGTATTATAAACAGACCCTTCTTATCCCTTTGTTCAAGAGGACAGAGCAAACAAAGTGCTCGGTCTTTCTGTAAAATCTTTCTGTAAACAGATCACAATCACTTTGTGCTGCGTTGCCGACAATAGAGAAAGCAGCCCAGGATTGCTGCTTGCTGCGGAACAGCACACAGGCTGCGGCTGAAAACTAATTCTGCGTCTCAAAGCTTCACTCCTTTTTCAAACCCTCTTTTGTTGGATGGGAGTCTAGTTGGCAAGATTACTTTCTTTCTCTTATTTCAGAAAAAAACTAGCATTGTCGATCAATTAATAAAGAATGGAAAGAAGGAAATCTATGACAGGTATTCTGCAAGAGTAACAACCATAATTATAAGCACTTGAGTTAAACTAGCTCTGAAATAGTTAGGACTGCGTTTGGGAGCTGCTTGAATAACATCTGCCCCACTTATCCTCCATTTCACTTTAATATTCGTAGTGCTAGTGTTGCCTATATCATCAATGTCAAAAAACTAAAAAGTCTTATCTTCAACTTTCATTCCAATGCTTCAAAAGAGCTTTGAATTTGCATCTTACTCTAGGGAAGACGTAGCTTAAAAACATTTTTTGCCCAGCTTGCTCCATTAATTTCTGAGGAAAATGCACCTACTGCTGTGAATATGACAGTTCTCAACCTTGGTGTTTTTACAGGATGTCCCTCCCCAGGGAACGACCAACACCATTCTGACTTACCCTGCTGGAACTGCACCTCCTGCTGGGTAATCAGCGACTGCAGCACGAAGGGAGAGACCTCAGTGTGATTAACTGAATGCCCCTCGTGAATGCTAAGGAAAAAGAGAACAGCAAGTTTTCTAGGGGGGAAAAAGTGCTTTCGGTAATCATCTGTTTTCAATTCAAGCAGCTAATTTACAGTTGCATGGAGTTGCTCAATTACCAGCAGCACTTAGTATTTTATACATCTCAGTAAGCTTTAACTTAAAACAATATTCATCACATCTATCAAATATATTTTTTCTCCCAATTATTTCTGTGAGTCAAGAACAAAATTCATTTTGTAATGATTATCTGACTCAGGTAAAGCTGATTTTCTATTACTCTAGGCCAAAGCCACTGACAAGGGCACAAAAAGGATTATTTTTCAGCAGTTTTCAGCTCAGCTAAATCAGCAGATAATGCCATCTATGATGCAGAGTGATCCTGACCTAAAGCCTCCTCATTGTTAATGTTTCTCACATCTCAAATATGCCTCAGTGGCAAAAAAAATATTCTATAGCTATCTTCTGAGCATCAAAAAAAATTCTTCTTTTAGAATTCTTTGGATTTTATGCTTTAGTCATTGGTGCCTGAGCTGTCTCCCATCCCAAATTGCACTAGCACATGAAGAAAATACATTTTATCTAGTCAGTGCTGGTAATTTGGTGTATTGCTTTATTATATGCAGACCATCAAATAATGACTCTTTGGACTCCCATTAAAAATAGCAAAAGCAAAACCAAAGTGCAAAACCCAGAAGTGAAACACATGAATGAAAACTACAGTTGCTCTGCCAAAGAGCAAATAAAGCAAAAGTTCATTGCTATTGACTGCTATTCACATAAGAAGCAGTTTCTCTTCATCAGTAGAAGAACAGCATGTTGGACTTTCAACTGAAAATGTCATTTATAGTTGAATGTACTGTTCGAATTTTCATACTATGACATTTCAAGTGAATTGTTCTTTGGTTTAAGAGATTTTCACTCATTAGTTAAAAGAAAAACTCTTCTTCTTTTTAGAAGTGTTAATCAATCATTTAGATACTGTTTGTATTCTAACCTTTTTATACCTAAATATGTATTTTAGTAATAGGATACCAGTGCCACATAGCAGGGACATTCTCCATTTTGTCAAGTGTTCTCTTCAACCAAAAGCTGCATAAGTTTAAATTTTCACATGATTTTTGATAGTGCTATATTATGGCGATTGTCATCAAAACCATCTGACAGACAGGGGTGAACCCTGTAAGTGTCTCTCAGTCAGTGAAGAACTATCATTGTTTTAAACACGGGGAAGCCGAGATACATAGAGGTGTAAAGAGGTTTGCAAGGTATTCTGAGGCTGAGCTAAAACCAGAAAACAAACCTTTTTGTAATTCTGCTGGATGATTACTTAATAAAGACAAACTGAATATAAACTGAAATGTTTAGTGTTACAGCATTTTAAAGTCATCTGATTACTCCTTAAATGCAGTTGTTTATTGTAAACAAAGCTTTAGATCTCAGTACGGAGGCTTAACTGAAAGACCCCCTTTCTCTTTGGGCGGTTATTTGTGGAAGGAGGAGTTAGTTGAGAGCTGCTGCCACATCTTTTGTCCTTTCACTAGGCAAAACAATCTACTCATGAGGGTGCTCCCATTCACTCAGTGAATTTACCTGCTAATGTGACAAGACCTTTAAAATCATCGTCTAGGAGGCTGGGAAACAGGCCTGTATGAACATGCAACCAACTGATGCAGTTCTAACAATGAAGAGAATTAAGCTGTAACTGAAGGTTTTTAAGACCTATTTCTACAGGAAACAATGAAAACCTGTAGCAAGATTACTTTAAAGAGCTGGTGAGGATCTTTTGACAAAATAGTTTTCCTCAAGTAAGAAGGTGGTGCACCAGTCACTCGCTTACAGAGGCACTATTTTTTTTATTTCTTGTATTATTATTTATATAACATTCCAGCAGGACAGACAGAGAGGCTGTGCAACAGTGGTTGGCTCTACACATGGGATATACTTTTCAAAAAACAAATATAGAAGAATTCTTTCAAATCTTCATGATAATGGATGTTACCAAAATATAGTATAAAGAACTGTGGAAATATCCTCAAAGATGTGTACGCCTTCTACAGACAATCAAAACTAAATGAATAACACCCAGGTAGGTGCCCAACGGAAAGATTTCCACACGACTAAAACAGATGTTGTATTATAAACAATATGTGACTTCACTGGAGTCGGTAAGAGATATCTTTTTAATACACCAGATATGTTATAAAGGGTGGCAAAGAAAGTCACTGAAGGTCTGCTATGTTTGATGTGGCACCGTTCAGTGAAAGGGTTCAGTACAAAGAGACTGAGTAAAAGTTTTAGCTATGTGGATGAATGAGTCCCTTGCAGACATATTTCTATAAGATCAGTAAAACTTTGACATAGCCTCTTCCCACCCTGTTGTCTGTCACGTACTATGAAGATATCATTTTGCCCTTCAAAAATCCTGTTTAAAGTATTTCTTTTCCACATTCTATGACGTACACAAAAAATCTTGAAAATAGTTAGGTTGCAACTGTCTGAGGTCAATTCCTATCACACCGACCAATATTGTCGCATTGTTCCCTTGAACTTTACCATCCATTTGACTGCCTTGCTTTGACTAGCATGCCTCATTTGTTCCTTGAACTTTCTCATATTTCCAGCTCACTCTCTCCATCATGGCTTGCTTGGTATTCAGTCTAATATATTTGAAGTAATTTAGACATTACGTAGAAACAGAAGGAAGGCAAAGACCAGGATATGACATGCCATTTCCTGGTTCCTTTACAGCTGATGAACTTGATTGATAGATAAAATAGAGTCAGACTCTGATGCCTTGTTGAGTCTCTTTTGGAGCTCAAGAATCTTGCATACCTTGATACACAGCAATCCAGTATGACTTAGAGTTGCTTGTGAGAGCCTATATAATTTATACAAGAAAATTTAATAATGAAAAGATCAGTGCAATGTCTGCTAGTTGTTACCTGTGAGCGCATCCAGAGGAGCACCACATATATGTTGATACGGGTTCTCTAGACTGTGATAGGAGTAGTACTAGATTCCATCTTCTGACATCAGATTATTATAAACTACTTTATAAATAATTTTTATGTGAATTATTAAAATAATAATCTGAAATCATAACGGGCCCTGATTTGAGCTGGAGATTGGACTACAGCCTCCTAAGGTCCCTTTCCATCTGAATTATCCTATAATCTTAACAAAACTCTATTTCTGAACTTGGCAGAGACTAAAGCAGACAGTCACTCCTTTCTTTTGCACTATTAACATGTTCACATTTCCTCAGAGTAGTAAGTACTGCATTTTACTCTACACATATTGTGCGTTTGCCTTCCCTAAAATGAAAGTGTTATTCTCCTCTTCCTTTCTCCTTCCTTATTTTCCCTCTTGCCTTATTTTACATTTGATGTTTCTTATCTGCCTGATCTAAATCCTCAGCTCTTTTCTGGTTGCAAACTGCCTTTCACTGAGTAACTTCAGTCAATCAAACCCACATTACTAAGACCTGTTTCATCATTCTGTCCAAGTCATAATTCCTTATTTCTGGTGACCACTAAAAATTATCTTTTGATTTTTAATTTTTATCTTATTTATGCTTACACATGTTCCATCATTTGATTGTTCATTTTGATTTTATAATTTGTATCTTTGTTTTCACTGACCCCCCTATATAAAAGATAACCTCACAGAAACAACCCAGGCAGGCTTTGCTGTGCAGTAAATAAAGTTCCTGTTAAGAATTTACTTACTGTAATGTTCATGGAAAATGACCAGAAGAGAAAGGGCAAGCTGGTAACTGGTCAAATTATATTTGAATAATAAAAATAAGGTTGTATTTTCACAAAGTTTTCTCTCCACTGTGATCATTGTCTCTGCCTGTCAGATGTGTTTTTAGCATGTGTTTAACCTGTCTGGTGTATGAGCTGTCTTTTACTTTGACTTTGAAGAATTCATACCACGAAAGAGCCTTGGAACTTACAGTGATCACTAAACATCATTGCATTACAAAAACTAACAATATCACCATGGTTCACAAGGTGAAGAAAAGTTGTTAAGATAGATGCATGCTACATAATGACATAGCAATTATTAGTCCTTGGAGACAAGAATGATATTTGTAGATACAAGTAACTAACAATTAGTTTATGTTGGTCATTATAAATGAGTCATTAAAAAAAAAAAAAAGATCTTCCTACCAAAAGAAAACAATGAAGTATACAGAAGTTGATGGCACAGTGAAATGAATATATTTCTTAGTTATAGGTAAACTTACATCACCAAAGGGTTATATTGTAAAAGGCGCTGCCATATTACATCATATCATAAATACATTTAAAGATTCTTTAAAACTCATATATTTGACACTTTCTGTCAACAGAACGCCTAAAAAAATCTGGGCCCCACAAATCACGATGGAAATTAAACCTTTGCGTTTTCCTCCTGCTAGATCTAGAAACATAACATACGCTGCCACTTGTCAGTCATCTCAGAGTCAGCCAAAAGCCAGCTGACCCGCTCTGAGATCACCATCAATTTTTAAAAAGTGTTTACTGATTGTCATAAATGGATTAAAAAAAGCACCGGTGAGCAGATGAGGATAAACATTTGCAATTAAAGTTTTGGGCTGAGATGAAAATATTCTGATAAGGTTAGACAGAGTGGCCTCTGTGGCCTTCTATCATTGTATCATTTTGCCACTAAGGTAACTATCACCTGTGAAAATAGTGAGTTAGTTACTTACCTTAAATTAGAAATATATTTAGTATTTACATGAACTCCTTTGTAAACTGTTTTTATCTCAGTAGCAACTGCTGGATGGCACTACAGGTTTGTGTTGGTTTTTTGGGCTCATTGATTAAACGGTTTTATAACAGCACTCCATTACATAGCATTTAACATCTCAAGCAGGACTGTGAACACAGGTTACTGAAGATCAGCTTCCTTCAAAAGCAACTGGCTGCCCTTCTCATCACTGATAGCATCACAGTAGGTCTCTACCTTCTGTCTCTATACTATAGCTCTAAAGTCACCTGTTGATCTTAGGCATAGCGATATCTGATGACATAATTCCTTCATGTTCATAAACTCTGTATAATGCTTTGTGCTACAGGTTAAGCAGTAAGCGCTGTGTAAATGGAAAGAAGGTGTTGGCATCCGTCAGTGTTCTGGAAAGATGTCTGCAGTTGCAGCACAAATATTGGATCAAACAAATGACCAAGAGGGAAGAGCAGCTGCGTTAATGTAACTAAGAGTCCTGGTTTGGCTAAAACAAGACTATTTCTCCTTTCAGGAGTTTTTTTTCTTTCAGTTAAGTTTCTTCTAAGTACCTGCACTTTCTGAAAGTGCAGCGACATGTTTTTCAGACAGTGTTTGCTTTTCAGACATGATAAAATTTCACGTTTATAGCTGCTACTGAAGTAATGGTGGGACTGGTATGCAGAATGGCCCATGTTTATACTTATCCCCATGAGAACCAAGGCCACTGCTGGCC
>NW_009613300.1:76133-90527 GCF_000690535.1 Cariama cristata
GTCTCGCTCTCTTCTTTCACGGCTGGCATCCCTGTGGGACCCTGCTCGCTCTCCTGCCTCCGACCCCGATCCGTGCATTCCTGAATCCGGTTCCTGTCAGCTGTGGAGTCCAGTCTGGGACACCCGGGTGCCTACTCTGCCGCGTGAGCACTGCGGGCCGCTGTGGCCTGCAATTCCCTGACCTTCATTGGGAATCTCAATACTGGTTTTGTATAGTTCTCCTTTTATTTCCATTATTAGTAATATTAGTATTAATACCGTTATACCCTTATTCATTATTATTGTTTTATTAAAGTAGCTTTAATTTCCAATTTGTAAGTCTCTCCCTTTTCTCAGCCCTTTCCCCTCCTTGGGGGAGGGAGGGGTTAACAGAAAGCGTCTGCCGCCCGTTTTAAGAGCCGGCCCAGCCTTAAACAGTGACATTAAGTCAGGAAAGGAAGAAAAAAAATAGTACGGTAAAATACAGAAAACATTTTGAAGTAGTAGAATAAATTCACAGGATTTCTAAAATACCACGGACTACACGATTAAAAAAAGTATTTTTACTTGCAACAGATATAGCAGTAATAGACAATTATATAGTTATATAGTCCCACGTTATCTTTTGTAGCCTGTAAAAGTTGGGGGGAAATACAAATGCTTGTATTTCATATCACACACATTCATAAACTACTGATAAAGAAATGGAAAATAAGTTCAGTAAGGTACTAGAAATGGTGCAGATGGTGCCCCACATCAGGCAGGATCTGTTATGGCTTAAGCTGATTTTAATGCCCAGTTGGAAATAAGCTTTGATGTGTAGGAAAAGTTCATGGGTTGACTCAGAACAGTTTAGGAAAATGACTAGTGAAGGCTACATCTGTGCAAGTGTTTTTACACTCAAAGCAGACCTAACAAAATGTGAACTTCTTGCTAATTCTGAAATGAAATATCTAGCATCTTACTTGATCACACTGCAGAAGCAAAAACATTTTCTCCGGTGTGGAGAGAGAAGTAAAACACCAAAGATGAATCCTAAGCTAGGTGTCACTGCTGAAAACCAAGTCTTTTAATTTTAACAAGGTCATAAAAATAAGATTTTAATAATTTAACTGAGAGAAATGCAATAGCCCATCTCTGCTGAAGTAATGCATTTGACTAAACAACAATTTGGAAAAATTATGGGCTTGTCTGGAGCATCTGTTTATGGACCATATGTAAATGATTTAAAGAAGGAAAGACAAAACTTCAAGTGACACATTTTAAGCAAAACCAAAAGTAAATTATGAGAGTCTAAAAAATTTACATATAGTGGAAAAAAACCAAAAAAACCGCCAAGGTCATTAAAATATCTTCACACCAGCTTGTGGTAATACTATTTGTAATTTCCTAAATAAATGTTAAATGCTTTGGTGACAAAAAACCAAAACAAATATAAAAATGTGGGCTGTTAATCTGTTTAATTATAGATAATGTTAACAATTTTATTACTGTTTTATTGTTTCTGTCTGTAGTTTATAGCTTCTTGAACTTTTCCAGTAGTTGTGGAAAATGTGACAAAACTGCTGCTTAATTGTGCTCTGCTCAAACGAAAAATACTTCGTGTGAAATCAGACTCTATTAAGGAATACAACATACCCATAAGTAATTTTCTGAAATTTCTCTTGAGTTAGATAATAATGATTCAAATTTCCTATATTTTGTCAGATGACCAAAAGCTATAACCACATCTATATTTTTCTCTAAAAGTTAAATTTACATGTACTTCCAATTTGCTGTAATTTATGTTCAAATTTAATATATGCACTCAAGGGCTGAAAATAGACTATTCAATACTTTTTTTCCAGAAAAAAAGAAAAATCTGTGGGGGAAAAAAACCAAACAAACAAAACCAAAAAAACAACCCAGAATGCAGAGATAAACAAAGCACCAAATAAATGAGAGGATGAAAATACAGTTTTGCCCTTAGAGTTTCTAGTTGATCAGTCCCTTGATGTCTGTATCTATTCTTCTGAAGAGTTCCTTACTGAGTTGGTGAAAATGCTTTAACGTTTAAGCATTTTGTTTCCTTCAGGTTATATCAGTGAAAATTAAATTAAGTTTGGTGCTAGCAGTTACTCCTTCCTATCTGCCACATTGCTGTGAACTATTATATTGGAAACAGACCAGGAAAAAAGAACAAAACCAGTGTCCTAATAAACATGCAGTTATCTTCCATACTGGGGTTTTGTTACAACACTATTTTGTGTGGTACAGCATGCTTTTGTGTATCTGGTTTTTGTACTGAATGCTAAGAAAACATGAAGATTTATATAAATTCACATGCCAGGTAAAGGATAAGGAAGGAAATGTACATTGGCTGCTAAACATCCCTACGAAAAGGGTAAGCATATGGTAGCAAAGCAATATGTGGTTTCAAAAAGAGAGTATTTCAGGCAGAAGAAATTACTTATGCTGGGAGGTTAAGGAAGTGACTATACTTATGTTAGAACTGTGGAAACATTAAATATGAATGAAATGCAGAAATAGCTTAAGGAAAGGTAGTAACAGGCTAGAAGGAAAGGATGTGACAGAAGAGAGCTCTGGGAATGAAGAACAACAATAACAGAAGAAACAAAGAGGTAAACTGATGGAGAGGAACATTTAGGATTTGTAAATGAGCTCTGCCAAAAGAAAAAAGGAATGTTCATTGGAGTGGAATTGGTGAGTGACAGACAGGAATGAAAACTTCAGGAAAAGGGCAATACAGAAATCTACAACAGAAACGTTTTAAGGGATTCTAGAACCAAATATTTTTGTCAGCTACAGTCTAGATTACAAATTTCAGAAGATTAAGAAGAGAGAAAATGGAGAGCGGAAAGAACTGTCTGAGTCAGAAGAAATGGAAGAACAAGGAATTAAACCAGAACATTACACCAATGTTTAGAGTAACTTCTTTGTGCCAAAGAAAGCATTTGGATACCTGAGGAAGAAGTATGCAGTTACAAACGGCTGGTTTTATCCTGCAGAAGATAAAAGGACAATAATCTTGACAAAAATTGTTCTCTATTCCGCAAGATGGTACAAAACCAGAAGCAAGCTGTGTGCTGAAAGACGTAGGATAAAAATTCCAGAGGATAAAAATTATGGGCCATGTCCTGTGCTTAAATCAAGATTGAAAACGTGATATTGAGCCACCAGCTGGAAGTCCCAGTTTGGTTCGTTGAGGGATTCTTAGCAGCCTCAGGGCATTTCTTTCTTATATTGGCCCCCCAGTGATCACTACACCAATGAAAAGATTGAGCTTCAAAAAACCATCCTGGCTATGTCCCTCCTACTTAATGAGGAAGAAGTCCATAATGGTCATATATTAAATGTCATTGTTTTTAAAAAGACTAACACAATGAATTGTACATCTGATGTACAGAGATTTCAGCACGCTTGTATCATACATTGTGGAGTATTTATATGAGAATGAGACCATTTCTTATGCAGGAAATAGCATATCTGTCATCATTTTTCTTCAAGGTGGAAATTTTTGCTTTTACCATTTTATATTTAGGCCTTGTTTTGCATTTTTGAGCAGCTATGATCATAAACTATCTTAAAATGTGTAATAGTGTATTTAATCTCAACCACAAGGAGACCAGAAAGCCAAATAAAATGCATAAAATAAGTAATTGAAAGGGACTTGTTTTTCTAATCTAAAACAAGCTGAGTGAGTTTAAATAGTCTAAATAGTCATTACAGTCTGACTGTGATGTGTTCTTTCCTCCACACTTGCTGCAGCATTTCTTGTATTATTATAATGGTTTCTAGAGCAATAAATTACAGACACAGAACCAACTGCTGAAAAGTGTAGGCGGCTCACACAGCATGATGCAAATCACACTGTTGGATACTGTCTCTTTGTAACAACAATTCCATTAGGGTCCACGTGATTCTGCCCACCATAATACAATTTCACTACACAGCGGCGTGTCTGTTGGAGCAATGGAAGATGGAAGTTTCCATTGCTAAGGCCTTAATTCTGCCCTTATTTTGGTGCTTGAACCCTGCGTGCATACGTAGTATTCTAGTAACTGTGCACATATATAAAGTAAGCAAATACACAGTCAAACTCAGTTACCAAAAGACATGACCATCTGACAGTTGTTTAGCAGATTATTATAAATAAATTGGTGGTTTCTCAGTCTAATTCCTTGTGAAGTGATCAAAACATCAAAATACCTCCTAATAAGCACCAATTAGCAAGCAGAATACATAGTCTGGGTCACTGAATGAGGTAAATGATAATAGTAAATGGTTATCCTCTAAACTAAATTTCATTAAATTATGAGAATTTATTGATTCCAAACTGCTACTCTGCCTATTCAAGCAACGCAGATCTTCATATCTGTTAGCTACTCTGCGCTAAGTAAATTTACATGTTCATTTAATTGAGCCAAATGTAATAAAATGTAAACGGTAAAGATACCCTTTTCTGAAAGCCATTTGACTTTAATAAAATCATGCTATCAAAACGGGAGTCAGAATTCATTTTTCTACTACTCAAGGTTAGTATTGTCAGGATTCATATGAACAACCTATGTCTCAGGATATGGGAGAAGTCACAGAAGTCCTTGCCTCAGGACCAGCAGGTAGAAAGAGAAGTGGGATGTTTACTGTCCGTGTTCCAGTGCTATTTGGCACCCAGTTGCACTTGGCACACCATATAGGTAGTTTTCTGAGGAGACAACCAGAATTCTAGCAAACAGTATTCATGCTTCCTTCTATGGAACCAAACTGTTTTTTCCTCCCATCCTCCAGAAATCACTTGACATCACATACTTCTGAGTTTGGCTTTGGGGGTGGTGGTGGTGGCCATATGTTAAATCTTGGACATTCTACCTAAAGGGACTAACTAACTTAGTTCACAAAGATTACTAGGCTTTTTTGATATCAGCTTTTCCATCCAGCACTGATTCATCAATTTAGATTTAATACAAGGAAAACATAGTTGAAAATGTGGCTTTGTGACATAAATAATTCTTGTTCTTTTCTGTTTTGCTGACAGAATTTATATAATTTTACAACAATAATCATGTTTCTATTTGCCACTAAAATGAGTTAGCAGAGCAACTCCATAGTTCTGTAGCAGAAGTGTCTTCCACAGCACCTACAAATAGTTCATCAGTGTCCTGGAGGAAGGAAAGGAGAGGGAAGGGAAAGGAGAGGGAAGGGAAAGGAGAGGGAAGGGAAAGGAGAGGGAAGGGAAAGGAGAGGGAAGGGAAGGTGGTATTTTAAAAATAGAATTAGGACAAAAGATACAGAAATGTATTTTTGGGAAAGATTATAGGCTGAGCATTCTACATGTTATTTTCAGTCATTCAGCAGATACTCCAGTCCCTCTCTAAGTGCTAATTTTATCAAATATAACTTCCTGTTAGGTTGTCCTATTTACTAATCTTGTCATAACTGGCATGATTATTTTAGTGGTAGCACCTGAAAGATACAAATTCCTTATAGCGATGTCTGGTGCATGTTCACTTTGCTCCTGCTTTCTGAAATTCCTGTATTACCTTCAGAGGCTTATGCTTTACCAGAGTGGAGGTACTTGCTAGAGCTGGGAAGAATGAAAACGTTAGGATTATTTTCTGTATCATATTGATAACAGGTTGTGAGGTATTAGACTCTCTTTTGATTTTTGCTGCTTATTGTTTGGCTTACTTATCAATTATTATGCAGTTCGACTTCTGTTAAAGACTTCGATGCAAAGCCATAAATATATCTAGAAGAGTTTATTTTTCATAAGGGAATGATAATTTTCTAAAGAGACTTCTTAGTAAGACTAAGCAATAGCTAGATACTCTATAACTTGATATGCAATACACAATAGCTCGACATATTTCAGTTTAAGTCTAGCTTGTTTTTGTAATATTACATAGAATACACAGACGTACAAGAAAAAAATCCATAGAAACAGCTTGCAAAACCCTTCAAAGTGTACTTTTGAGGAATCATGTCCGTACAATTTATAACACATAAAGAGTATACATTTATTCATTATCTACAACTGGTTTGTGTTATCAGAATAATTTTAAAGTAATCCTCAAAATCACAGGGTTTAAGAAAGGTTATGAAAGCGAATATGAAAACACCTTCATCTGTGGCTAAGGAACATGGATATGAGTAATTGTGATCTTTGCATTTCCTTAGTACTGATCCTGCTGTGGATCTCCCAGTATAATTTATGGCAGGCTGCAGATTACTCAGTTTATGCGGGTTGCTAACAGATTTAAAAGGTCGGTATATCATCCATAGATCAGAAGGATATAAGAAATCTTTCTTTTAACTTCAACCTTCTCCAGGCTTAAGGAAAGCCTTAAAAATATCTTCAGACTTTCAATTAGGCATTGATATATCGGGTGGTGGGGTGGGGGATTGGGGAGGGGGAGAGGAGGCACTTTCCATTGCAGTGCAAGCAGCGTACATGCTTTGTCACACAATAGGACAATAGACCTGTACAGTCTACCATAAACTGCAGCTGCTTATAAGAAGATACCCTCGGTTGACAAAAGAAGCAAAGCAGCCACTCTTCTGGGTTAGCTATTCTGGTTTCATAGCCATAATTGACAAGTGATGAGGCATAAGGCATTAGCTCTACTCTTGAGAATTTATCACTGTACTATTCCTAAAGTGTTACAGTGTTAGCAATTTCAACAATGAAAAAGTAATACAAATTAAATACTTATGTAAACACATTTAATTAATTTTAAAATGTCAAAAAGCAAATAAAATGATAGATGAATCTCTTTTATTATGCTTAAATTGCCCAGATATTTTTCTTATGATTTCTTGATTTGGGTAGGACAAAAATGCCAAATTCTGAATTAAAGGTTACTCTCTTATAAAAAAAGAGAAAGGTAATTAAAATAAATAAAATGAGAATAACCAATAAAACTTTTAAAGGGCCATGCTTAATGCATCTCATTCTCACCAAGGCCTCTAACAAAGTTTTATTACACATCAAAATAAATAAAAAATTCTATAAAGATTCTTAAAGTATTGATGCTCAAGCTGACCTTCAATGTATTGTAAAAATTTGGGGTTTTTGACTAAAAAAAAAGAGGAAAAAGAATAAAAAAAGTGGAATTTTAAAGAGTGTCAGAATCCTTGAAAAGAGCACAACTGCAATCTTGAAATGATTAACTCTGTCAGATTTCTTTAAAAGGGGCAAGTTGAACAGCTTGGTTCTGCGTCATCGCAAAGTAAAATACAGTTAAGATATTGCAATATTACAAATAATTATTTTGTTTAAATAAGAAAATTACAAAATTATTACTACCAAAAGCAATGGAGACTGAACTGTGAAGACCATATATTATTTATAAATGAGAAATGCTTATATTTGGGAAAAAAACATAATTCCTATATACAGGTTTGTCCTCTCTCAATCATCCAACACCTAGCAATAATAAAAAACAATTTTTAAAGGAAAATACAGCTACAAACCTATTTTTTTATTCATTTGAAATATTATTGTCACTGATTAACACATACAATTCAAATAAAATTAAATGTCTGGGATAGATAATGCAGCAGTTGCCAGTGCTGCAGAAAGAGGCAAAGCAAAAGAAACAGAATTTAAAAAGGGGCAATTTCAATTTTCCCTGTGTTCTGAGGAATCTATGAAATTGCTATGAAAAGATATTAGAAAGACAGGAGGTGAGATGTTGACTTCCAGATGGAAATGCACAAGAAAATATTTGAGAGTGCTTAGCGCTGACGTACAACAATCTAGAAATGGATTAACTCACCGAGACCATATGGGCAGAAAATAACATGAGTTCTATACGCCAACATGAATGTAGTTGGGTGAGGAAAGAAACAGAAGGGGTAAGAACTACTGAAAATAACTATGACAGAGAGGTTTATAAAGCACGAGAATAACAAAAGGTCATTATCATGGAAGTACAGCCAGTAAGATTTTGAAAACCCTACAGAGGGTGTGCTTGCACTCCACAAGACCTTAGAAAATCTCCTGCAGTAGACAGGGTTCTTACTACTAGTGATGAAAAACCTTTCCTGTTTTTTTTCACAATGATCATTGATCAACACAATAGCTGGAAGGGACTTAGAAGTCTGAAAGTTAAATACTGTCATAGTTAATGCTTAGACAACTGGTCTGCAGTGTGGAATTCAGAATCCCTTACGAGAAATGAAGGCAACTGATGCAGGATGTGGGAAGTTTTGTTCTTCAACTCAAAGCACAAGACAATTCAAAGACTGAGCTGGGGGTCACTTAGGGAACCCAAGTCCATGTGTAGGTATCTACAGCTAGATAATGGGGAACTGCTAAAACAGGTTGTTTAAAACTTCTCTTAAAGGCCTAAAATCTTAGAGCATAGGAATATAATGAGGTTCCTCCTGCAACTTGGGAATTTATCTCTGAGAACAGCTTTGAAACTTCAGGCTATAAGCCTGATTTTTTTTTTTTCCCAAAAATGAGGAAGAGGACAGTCCCATTTTTTCCTTGCAGTGCTATTTCAGGAGGATGCACTCCCCTTTCGTTTAACGTATGTTCTAGGAAGAAAAAAGCGTGTCTCTTTATTCAGGGGAATTGCTCTGGGGAGAAGGAAGAAACAGGGAATATAAAGGTGCTGACATGTAGTACTTTTACGTAGTTATTGCATAGTGTAAAAGAGTGCCAAAAGCCAAGCCTTTTTGTTCCTGCCTTACTGTTTTTGTTTCCAGGCTACAAATTTAAACTTGTATTTTTGCCATTTTGCTGGCCCAAGGAACCTTGAATTCTATTCTGCACAATGCATAATTTTAGAAGGACATGATGCGTTTTTAACTCTGTGTTTCAATCCAGAAACAGCATGTAGCATCTAGGGTCTATGATATTCTTTAAGAAAGCAAATGTAACCATAGAAGCTTTGCTGGACTGATTGCTCCAAATTGACTGACTTGGACAAAACCACGAACTCCCTAAAAATACCTAGGAATGAACTACACACAAAGTTTCTCAGTTTCTCAGACCAAGGCATTTGTTTCATGCAAAGGAACATGAACTTTATTTACTTTAAACTTTAGGTCAAAAACCTGTGTATCTGGAGTTAAGATGCCTCCAGAGTCAGGCAGTAACTACAAAAGGATTTTCAGAAACACATATTGGACACAGGGGCTTACATTTTTTCTAAGGAACATTTTGGGTCCCTTTTTCTGGACATTGGTCTAACACTTTAACCTGCTATAGGTCAAGAAATATGCCTCAGGAAGTGTTAGACAAAATTGTCTGTTCCCCTATTTATACCACATACATCTAGGGTAATAATCACATCTGTCAACGGGTTCAGTTAAGCTTGCAAAGTTTTCTAAGATCCCAACATTACCAGCTACTATGCACCAGACATCTCAAAACTTGTAGTATCATCTCATTTGTCTAGGAAACAGATACTTCCATAAGCAGCACATTAATAAAAAGCAAGGTTTTCTGTGGCTTTCATTTTAGCTGTCTAATATCTAAGCAATTTCAAGAACATAGTTAAGCTCATTTTACTCCACTGATATAACTGGGACATTAATTTAGATCTCTCCTCTCTGCTCAAACATCTATTTTCAGGGGTCTTCCAGGAAAATACTTGCAGATTTCCATTCTTCTGCTTTATTTGTCTAATATTGGTCAACAGGGTCAACAGTTTTGATGTATTCAAAGCATGATGTAAAAAGCTAACATAGAACCAAAAGTTACTTATTATCAGTTATTGAAGGAAGTCTTGTGGGTTTTTAATCCATAAACTGGCAGCATGCTGTCCAAAATCTTGCTTTATTCAGTGTCTTCCATGCATATCAACTAACAGTTCACTGTTAACGAAAGTGTGAAAACACACAAAGCATAAGATAATTTCAGGTGACAGATTTCTCGCTTCAGGGCTGTGCATGAAAAATTTAACAATTCTTAGGTAAGCATTTATCCTAAAAAGCACTTTCCTCTGTAAAGGCTGTGCCTTGACAGGAATTTCAGGTCCATACTATGCTTGCATTTTATAACTTCATCATTTTATAATATTTGATAACCCTCATCATTCTTATTTGCACCTAAACTTTGTTAAAAGTACAACTTTTTCATTATTTAGGTCATTAAAATGTTACTTTTGTGTTATTTAGTGCAAAGAGGTAAGGAATCTATTATAGATATGCTACTGTTATAGAAATGGCACAAATTTTAATTTTTCTGTGAGATTTTTCTTAGTGAGATTTTTTTGCCAATTAAGATAGTTTTTTATTAGAGATCATGTAAATGTCATCAAAAAAAGTTTTTACTACTGCTTATCTTGTGTCTGCTTAAACACGTTATAAAATGTTCCATGTTTTAAATTATTTCTCTTGTGAGTTAAGTATTTCTTTTACTCACCTCAACCCCAAATTTCTAATATGAAATATTCTAACCTTTGAATCAGACTATAAAATGTGTATGCAGTTAAAAAGAATAAACTGATACTCATTTACCTCTTGTTATTTTAACAACAGTATTTATTCCACTTCTATAAATACCAGATGACTGTTTTCATAGTGGATGCCTTTCTTTTTCAAATTTCAATTCAAAGTCAAACTGCAATTGCCAAATCAAAATATAAACAGAACTAGAAGATAGATCCTTTAACCATATATTTGCAAGGACATATATAGGCCATAGGCTGGGTATCCTCTGGTGAAGGGAGCCTCAGTTTTTCAAGTTGCTTTACTGATTACAGGGAGCATATGCCTGGCATGTTTCTACCAATTAGTTACCCATGCAAGGACCTTCCTTATGTCATGGTTGCTTAATTTCCCTAAAAGCTTTTGACAAGGGGTTTTCATTGAAAGCCTTTTTAAATCCATATATGCACTATCAACCAGATGAGGCTTACCCAATCAAAATACATACATCCACATACTTGGATTTTTTTAATTCACACTTAATTAAAAAAAAAAAAAATTGGACTTGTCTAGCAAAAAGTCTATTCAGTGATAAAATTACCATGTTTTGTCATAATGATCCCTAAAACCCCTGCTTTAAATTTACAGGCATCATATTTCAAGAAAAAAGTATTTGGCTGCACTATCATCTCTAATAGAGGTGTGGATTTAAGAATGATACACTAGTCATCTTCTAAAAGTGACTATAAATAGCTTTTAAACTAATGCTAACTTCAGTGTAGTGGGGGAAATCTCATCATCATTTTGGTTAGGGAAGAATAAGCTTTTAGTATGCAAATTAGTAAGAAAAACGTTTTGAAGAAATGCATCAGGTTAGAGATGTAAATGAGGCCTAAAATGTCTCATTAGGTTTTGAATTGCCCTTCTCTTTTGTTGCAATTTTTTTCTTTTTGTTTTCTAAGCATTATAAATCTTGTGGGCTTTGGGGGTAATTTTCTTGCTTGACTAAACCAGCAAGGGCTTTTCCAATAATGAATTAGCAAATGCTTCTCCAAACTCAATTCTGCATGAAAATATATAGTGAGTGGCACAGAACTGAATAGTTTCATTTACCAAATATTTCCTGGTTTTGTCCTCTAACATTTTTTGATATTGTTTCTAACAACTCTAGAAAATTCTGTAATGCATTTGGTACGACTAATAATTTATGCTTAAATTGAAACCCACTATCTGAAGCTTAATACAATAAAATATACATACAATTTATCTCTGCTGAGAAAAAGACTTTTGAAAATTTTTAATGTGAGACTTCCTTATCATAAAACGGTTCTTTAGTAAGAAAACCATTTAGGCTACTATTTTAAACAGAAATCCTTACAAATCTGGCTAAACCTATCTCTTCCAGTTTGCCCATAATGTGATTTACTGCACATAACCCTTTTCTCTGTTAATTTTTCCAAAAAATAAAAGTGTTTCAGGGCCATGTCCTAATGCTGGTGTGTGTGTACTCTGGTGTATCCCAAATTGTTATGATTTTGACTTCTACTTAAAAAACTTATAATTTTGAGCAGGCTACATTATTGAAATGATACTCTGAGGTATTTATTACTTATCTTCATTATGCAAAATAACTATGCCTAGGACAGTTTATAAAAAGGTTATGGCGTATGCACTTGTTTCCACAATTAATACTCTGCTACACAAAGTGAATTACTTTGAACTAAATGCAGGATGATACCACAACGGAAAAGAGCTTATTATGTTTCTTATATTTTGTGTTTCAGTGTTCTATGAAGTAACGTTTATAAAATACCTCCAGATAGCTTACATGACATGACTGCAATATGGTAAATTACTGTATGCATTTCTTTGCAGAGATAAGAGATTACCCATATTATTGCAGTTGGCAGAATCAGCGCTTAAGGCATATTGGCTAAACTGAATAAGTGAAGACTAAGTTTTCCTTAAAATGACGGCTTTATAAGCCAATTGTACCAAAACTCCATTATTGAGCAAAACAGTTCTGATGGTTCTAATTACTTGTAGCATCGTATTTTATGGCTCTGTGTGTGTATATATATATGTGCACTTGCACTTGCAAACACACCCACATATGTAACACATGACAGTAAATTTATCTTTCCCAAAATATTTAATCCATGTCCATCATCTCTTTAAATAAAATCAGTCTATTGTGTGATCAGTTCAGATGTTTAATGTAAATATTATTCTTTATTTAGATAGCAGTGGTCCTCTATTTAAGTAGACAGGTTTGATTTTAGTGCAATTTTTTTTCTTGAAAGGTATTAATCCTGTTTCTTCAGTAAGTGGAAACTTTCTCTTTGACACATGCTACTCAGTGGATTTAAGTTTCTTTCCTTTTTTCTTCTTCCCTTCATGCTTAGCAAATAACTTGGAGCCTTAAATGAAAAATAGATATGAGAGATTGCAGTAACTTCTATGACTCTGGCCAAGTGATAAGAAATTGATTCTTTTTTCTTTAGCTAATTGCCCACTTCCAAGGAAAATTCTTTCTCCCATGAAATCTTTGCCTGGGGACCATGGCACAGTAGGAATCTAAGAAATGTGTGTCCTTCTAAATCAACTATATTGAGAATGCTGGAGTGATTCTTGAAGGGTAAAATCCTATGATGGTGTAAAATTTTGCCGTTTATTGACTGAAATCTGCTGTACTACCTTTAGTTACTCTGTCTAGAGGGCTTGTGCTTGTTTATTGGATATAATGGAATATGAAATTTCAAGAATATAAATTAGTCCTTTAATTATCTTGGAGTTAGAGTTGCTAATGTGGTAACAATCAATACATACTCTCCAAGCTAGGAGAGAAGACATAATAAGATTCTGGCCCTGCAATCTCTAGCATTTACTTTTCTTCATAATCATATTGTAGTGCAGAGATACAAAAAGAATATGGGAAATCTTGTCAGGTATGTTTTAAAATGGGGGCAGCCTTGGCTACATTGACCGTGAGAGGGTGGCGTTCAGGATCCTGCATGGAGGAAGCAGGGCAGTAAGTAGGATTACTACCCTGGACTTCAGGACAGCTAACTTTGGCATCTTCAGGAGAGCTAACTTTGGCCTCTTCAGGGACCTACTTGGAGGGATCCCATGGGTTAGGGCTCTGGAAGGTAGGAGGTCCAAGAGAGCTGGCTAATATTCAAGCACCACTTCCTCCAAGCTCAAGATCAATGCATCTCTATGAGCAAGAAAGCAAGCAAAGGGGGCAGGAGACCTGCATGGATAAGCAAAGAGATTCTGGCAAAACTCAAATGGAAGAAGGAAGTTTATGGAATCTGGAAAAAGGAACAGGCCACTTGGGACTAATACAGGAATGTTGTCAGAGTATGCAGGGATGCGATGAGGAGGGCTCACCAGGGGTCAGTACTGGGTCTGGTCCTGTTTAATCTATTCATCAATGACTTGGATGAAGGGACGGAGTGTACCCTCAGCAAGTTCATTGATGATATAAAACTAGGAGGAGTGGCTGATACACTGGAAGGCTGCGCTGCCATTCAGTGAGACCTGGACAGGCTGGAGAGTTGGGCAGAGAGGAACGTGATGAAGTTCAACAAGGGCAGGTGTAGGGTCCTGCATGTAGGGAGGAATAACCCCATGCACCAGTACAGGCTGGGGGCTGAACTGCTGGAGAGCAGATTGGCAGAGAAGGACCTGGGAGTCCTGGTGGACAAGTTGACTATGGATCAGCAAGGTGCCCTCGTGGCCAAGGTGGCCAATGATATCTTGGGGTACATGAGGAAGAGTGTGGTCAGCAGGTCGAGGGAGGTTCTCCTCCCCCTCTGCTCTGCCCTGGTGAGGCCACACCTGGAGTGCTGTGTCCAGTTCTGCGCTCCCCAGTTCAAGACAAGGAACTACTGGAGAGAGTCCAGCGGAGGGCAACAAAGATGATTAAGGGGCTGGAGCACCTCCCTTATGAGGAAAGGCTGAGAGAGCTGGGTCTGTTCGGCCTGGAGAAGAGAAGACTGAGAGGGGATCAATGCTTCTAAATCCCTT
>NW_009613300.1:90762-92410 GCF_000690535.1 Cariama cristata
TGGCAGGGGGTTGGACTGGATGGTCTCCCGAGGTCACTGCCAACCCCCACCATTCTGTGATTCTGTGATTATGTGAAAATGCTCCTTTGAAAACTTTTAAAACTATTTAAGAACAAATCATACATATTTTATCCCTGGACCAGCAAAAAGATTCTGATGAATAAAACTTTTCACCAGTGTAAAATCTTGCCTGAGAGTTAAATGACACCTATTTAAAGATAGCTCATCTCCCAGTTATGACAGGAAACTGAAATATATATACATGTAATTAATATGCCTCCTAACCACAGAAATATTTTTCTTACTATGAATTTGTAATTAGTCTTTTGAAGTATTCAATATAGACAATGTCTTCCCCAGATGAAGACTTTTCTGTTTCCTTCGCAAAATCAATTGCTGTTGTTCAAAAACTGCTGGACGTATTTAATTTTTGTCACAACTCATCACTGAGTATTCCAAGGTATCTTACCAAGAATTTCGTAGGAGCCTTTTGTTGGGTATTGCCTATACTTATTTTCAGAATTTTTTTCTCTTTATGAGATTGATTTTGTGAGGTCCTGCTACCTACTGAGAGTTGTTCAGCATGTTGAAATCTCACTGGCTACAATGGGAGTTGATTGTTTGCAGTATGCCTGAGTAAGCATATTGCAAGATAAAGGCTGAAAAAGAATATGCTTTGCAGTGTACGTGCTTCCTATGCTTGCCTCCAGTGACTCCTTTTATAAATTAAAATTGAGTTATAAATTATGCTTTTCAGTAGAGGTTAGATGTATAGTATACTATTCTGGAATCTGAAAAAGCAATGAACATTCAGTAATTGGGGGGAGGGAGTATTGATGACGATGATTATTTATTTTACATTATTATTATATATCTTTACAAATTGAAATAATAAGAAGCTTTCACAATGCATCTCAAAACATCATGACAACTATTGCAATGTTTCAGCTTGATACACGAAACAGCACAGAAGTTAGGAAGTAATTAGGAGGGAAATTCCCTTTTGCCAATTAGATTACTATAGATATACCTATATTTTTCCAGATTACTCATACTTTTCCTAAAGAGGACAGAGACTTAAGGTCTGTGATTCCAAAGCCACAAACCACAACAAGCTTTGGGACCAGAATGTATAGACAAAGGTCTGGAGGCTGCTCAGGTAAAGATGTGGCAATCTGAAGGAGACGGGTGTTAGACAGCCAAACGCTAACTGCATGGCAAGTGGTAGCTGTTCCTCCAGCCATATACAAAATGCTTTTCTCTGCCTTTTCCCATATTTCCCATTAAATGCCTATGTTTACTATGTGCTGGAAAGAGAAAGGCATCCACTTCTGTAATAAAAGGAAAATATTCCTTACTGCTGTTAAAGCTTATGTACCTCAAAAATAGAAATAGGACAGGATAGGACAGGACAGCAAGTGGTCAGATCGTGTTTACTGTGTCAAGGTTAACGGTGACAACTTGAATTCTGGGGTTATTGATAAAATATTCTTAGCTGTAGATCCTTACTCCTAGACTTTATGCTCCCTGTACTTTCACCAAAGCCCCAATACTGGGAACTTCAGATTGTATTAGGCATTTTCTTGTTCCCTCTGTTTTTTTGGGGTGAATAAAAACACACTAAGTATTCATTTCTTATTAGGGAAAG
>NW_009613300.1:92441-97234 GCF_000690535.1 Cariama cristata
CAAGACTCTGGTAATTTTTGAGCAAAAGCACTGTTTTTGCAGAGACAACACACATATATAGATACACTAATTAATTCAGAAGTGCAGCTCACTGTGAATCTGTAGGAAATGAATCAGTTAGAGTAATCACAGAGAATACAGTGAGAATGCTCTATTTTGGATAATAATAAGCACAGATACATATGAAGGATCCTTCAGGTTGATACATTAATTATACTGAACGTTCCTTGATGCCTGCTGTTTCAGTATTGCTACAGAAGCATGGGAAACTGTTCATAACAATCACGCTTCACAGTCTTTGTTCTTGATAGTGCCAAAGTCTGCCATGTTAAGTCACATTTTTAACTCATCACAAGAAATCTACTTGTAGGAAACCGCAGACTTGCATAGTTATTAGAATTGCTGCCTGACTGGTTCCAATCCTTTTTTTCTACGTCCTTACTAGTACCCTTAACTTTCAAGCCATCAAGGAGGAGCAGAATGTACTTCTCTCTTGCGCAGAAATTCATCATACCTTACTCTTTTAACACAGCCAAAGAATACTGAACATTTTCACTGCCTTCATCTGCGTATCTTTCAAATTATTTTCAAACCCAAGTCTTAGGCATAATGATGGTGTCCATCATTGTATCTTAACTTCCAAAAGCTCCATAATTTTCCTTATTTTTAAAAATCAAATCTTGGAAAATGTAATGGGCTAGTTTTAATTTAAACTAGTAAAGTATGTTAAGAATTAATATACATATAAACCAGTATTTGCAGTCATAGTGACTATTTTTACAAGCTGCTTTGTTTTGATGCAGATCGAACATTTGAAAGTCACTGAAGGGATTTTATTCCAGTATCACAATATATTTTCATAAGAAATTGTTATGCAATTTACAGTAACATTCCCATTTGAATTTCACTAACAGCCTCATAAAAATACTTCACTCTAATGAAGTGAAAAAAATTCTACTATAGTCACTGAAGATCTGCATAAACTTAGATATTCACGAACCTGTCCTGATTGTTCCATATTGATCACATTTATCTAAACTGCTGTCTTCAGTCTACCAAAAACAGCACTGCAGGACTGCCACAGAAAAAAAAAAAATAAAAATATATATCTCTATATCTATATCTGTGCACACCAGAAGACCAGACTTAAGAGTTCAGCTGAACAAATTTCTCCTATTCATTTATAAAATTTCAGAAATGTGTATTATCACTCATATTGTAAGGAAACACTGTTCTTGGTATTTTTATATTAAACTCTCTAGTAATTCTAGTTCCTATTTAAAAATGCAGTCTTAGTATAAGCATCAGGATCACTAAATAGATCTTTTTTTAAATGCCCAACACAAATGACCAAATGTCTTTTGAGATAAGCACTCCAGCTGAAATCACTGATATCACTAGGGGTGTTCTATTTAATAGCTGAAAAAAGGCAAACAAATTCTCAGAGATAGCAACTGGAGGAAGTATGTGGTCAGATATAAGGTAATTGTGATGAAAGATTATGGTGAACAAGTGTTAATTTGGTAATATACAGGTCAATCAGCATGGATTTTCTTGCTATGCACTCCATGGATTTTATTCTTTGAACTGTTAGCTTCAATTATATTGTGAGGGCAAACACTAGTCAAAAAAAGGTATCGGTTAAAAGGGGGAAAAAAACCCAGTGAATTTTGCTAATTGAAGATGTTCTTGTAAAACACGAGAAATATTCCATTTATTTGGAAAAAACCAAACCAACCCAATCTGAATGCTTTAAGGACCTAGGAGCTACAAGCAGTGGGATTTATTCCCATTTGCCTTCCCCTCTGCCTTTTTCTCAGTAGCAGTACATTACCTATGCTCCAAAAGCCAGCAGGAGTTCTAAGTTCAACTACAATTTTGCCCCTCACAACACGACAAAAATGCTACCTGAACCACAACCATAACATCTCACGTAAGGTCAAGGATATTCATACATAACAAGCTTTCTTGGAGGGGCTGGTTTGATGTCGTCTAATGTACCTGCTCAAAACAGCGAGTTTGAAACAAGAGATCAAATTGATCACTAAGTCAGTAGAAACTGGACCTTGTAAAGGAAAAGCACAGTCTCTCAGGAAAAGAGTTTGACTCCTGCATTCATAAGCACCCCTTGCTGGCTACAGTCAGTCAAGAACTTGTCACTAGCTGTAAATGTGGCAGGTTTTTACTGACACCATCTCCAGCTGGGGGAAAAAAAAAATACTGATGGCCATTCTCAAAGGATGGGATGTTTTCAAAATATTTAGAAAAATAAATAAACAATACTACTAGCTTTTTGATGTAAAGTGCCAAGTGTTTCAAAAGAGAATGCAGTTTCAGAGCATATCGCTCCTGTTTCTTTTCCTAACATTTTGACAGACTCTTCAAAACCTGGTGATAAAATTGATACTAAGCTTCATGACAAACAATAGCATCCGAAGTCACAACAGAGGAATTATAACATAGTGAGGTACAGATCTTAGGGAAATAAATGAGATTCTGCTCTCGTTAACTGACTAGATGAGAGAGTGAGACAACTATTTGGGAAAACGAAGTGTTGTTCAGGTAGAATTTAGATATTCAGAGCCAAGACAGTTGTTCCTAAGAATCATGACTCATTCCTTAGACAGTTCGGAGACAGCAAGCACCTACAGTTCTGCTACCCTGTGTGTCCTTAGATACTGGTAGCTTATCAGAGTGGAGCATCTCAGTTCACATTTCTAAGGACACTACTGGCCAGGGAGGATCTTATTTCCATGGAAAGGAGCCCTGGTTGGCTGAGCCTCCTACACAAAATGGTTATGCTTTATGCATATAAAAGAAAGGAGAAAGAATTGCCAAAAAAAACCCATTTCAGTTCTTTCCCCATAATTATTCCTGAACATTGCTGTAAAGCCAGCATTGCAGTGGACTCAGGAGACTAGGGTTTTGTTCCAATTTTTTTAGAACTAGCTGATACATCAATCTATTGCTCTGATCCTGCTTTTTTCTTTTTCTTTTTTTTCCTTATCATGGGAAATTTTTATTTTTTTAAAATCTGTGGTATGGTTTTATGTTTCTCCTTGAGATAAGCTATCGTATATAATAAAAGTACTTTCAAAAAACCAGCAGAATATAAAGATTTGTGCACAAGAATGGCAATCCCTTCTGTTTCCAAAATCATAATTTAACATGCTTGGCAGTCCTGGTAACTCTGCAAAATGGTTTCCTCACATTTGGGAAAGCTAGAATTTCACCTTTAGGATACAGAAGAACTTTTAAAGTCCTTTATTCTGAAAGTTTGACAACATAAGCCAATTTGAAGAAAAACCCTCAACTTTCCCCCCTCCCCTCCCAACCCAAAACACCCTCCTTGTTTTGTACAGGTCAAAGTTTTCCCATAGTTGAATAAAACTTATCTGGCCAGGAAAAGGTCCTTCTGGTTTTCAACATCACCTTGGAAGAAATTTTAGAAATTTAGGGCAAAAAAGGTAGTGAAAGATTTTGATGATTATTGATTGATTCAGTACTGATGGTTAGGCTGAAATCCAAAGTGAGTGTTCTCAGTAGCACGAGAACATGACCTCCATAGTGGTATCAGGATTTAAGAAGATATACTGTTCAAATAGACTCAGTAACAGGTGTTTATTTTTACGAAAACAGTGATCTTAATGCAGCCTCTAGTTTGACTGGTGTTATACGACTATAACAATTATTTATACTGATTTAAGTATAAACAAAAGAGTGAAAACCAAGAAGAACTTCACTTGAACTTCCCTACAGCATCCCAAATGGACCTCAAATATAAATACTGTTCTGGCTACAATTAAGTGCTACAACTTTCTGCTGTACATAGGCTTGGCGGATGGGTTGAAGAACAAGAGACTTGACTCATCTTCAATGATGACTCTTCTCCTAGTCTCTGGTCAAACTCTACTCATCAACAGAAAACGTACAAAGGAAGATTTAATAAGACATGAGCATATTGCATTTAAAAGGGTAGAAAAGAGGATCCTGGGAACTACTGACCTGTCAGCCTCACCTCTGTCCCTGGGAAGATCATGGAACAGATCCTCCTAGAAGCCATGCTAAGGCACATGGAGGACAGGGAAGTGATTTGAGACAGCCAGCATGGCTTCACCAAGGACAAGTCTTGCCTGATGAACCTAGTGACCTTCTTTGATGGTGTGACTGAATCAGTGGACAAGGGAAGAGCTACAGATGTTGTTTATCTGGACTTCTGTAAGACCTTTGACATGGTCACCCACAACATCCTTCCCTCTAGATTGGAGAGATATGGATTTGATGGGTGGACTGTTCGTTGGATAACAAATTGGTTGGATGGTCGCATCCAGAGGGTAGTGGTCAATGGCTCAATGTACAGATGGAGATTGGTGACAAGTGGTGTCCCTCAGGGATCCGTGCTGGGACCAGTACTGTTTAATGTCTTCATCAACGACATAGATGGCAGGATTGAGTGCATCCTCAGCAAGTTTGCAGATGATATCAAGCTGAGTGGTACAGTTGACATGCCTGAGGGATGGGATGCTGTCCACAGGGACCTGGACAAGCTTGAGAAGTGGTTCTGTGTGAACCTCATGAGCTTCAACATGACCAAGTGCAAGGTCCTGCACCTGGGTTGGGGCAACCTCAGGTATCAGTATAGGCTGGGGAATGATGTGATCAAGAACAGTCCTGTGGAGAAGGACTTGGGAGTGCTGGTTGATGACAAGCTCAACATGACCCAGCAATGTGTGACTGCAGCCCAGAAAGCCAATCGTATCCTGGGCTGCATCCAAAGCAGCGTGACCAGCAGG
>NW_009613300.1:97377-102855 GCF_000690535.1 Cariama cristata
TGCTGTGAGGACAGGCTGAGAGAGCTGGGGTTGTTCAGGCTGGAGAAGTGAAGGCTCCGGGGAGACCTTAGAGCACCCTTCCAGTACCTAAAGGGGGCTTATAAGAAAGATGGGGACAAACTTTTTAGCAAGGCCTGTTGTGACAGGACAAGGGGCAATGGTTTTAAACTAAAGGAAGCTAGATTTAGACTAGATACAAGAAAGAATTTTTCACGACGAGAGTGTTGAAACACTGGCACAGGTTGCCCAGAGAGGTGGTAGATGCCTCAACCCTGGAAACATTCAAAGTCAGGCTGGATGGGGCTCTGAGCAACCTTATCGAGTTGAAGATGCCCCTGCTCATTGCAGGGGGCTTGGACTAGGTGACCCTTAAAGGTCCCTTCCAATTCAAAAGCATTCTATGATTCTATGAATCTATGTCTGTGCACGTTGTGCACATCATTGTACGTATTTGTGTATATATGCATGCTTATCTATATGTGGAGAGAAAGAGAGAAAACCAGGAAACAGTAAAAACGTAAGCATCAGTTAATACTAGGACACTCATCAAAAAATTAGTTAATTCACCACCTTACAGGTCTTAAGTGTTTATAATGGTACCGCTGTGAAGGAAAAGATCCTATTCATGGCTATTTATCTACGTCACAGCACCTAATATCGACGTAACACAGGCACATGATATTACTTAAACAATGAATGTATAGCTTCATTGAAACCAACATAAAATTAAAACCAGAACATAAAGTACAGTATAACCACTGGTATAACTAAATGTTGAGAGTCATTATAGCACATATCAGTATACTCTTCCAAAAGTGTCTCTATAGCTTACAACTCTTAAGAACTTTTTGTTTGTTTTTAGTGGAAGGTGGAGTCCAGTTGCTAACTCTGATAAACCAGTTTAAGTCTACATATTTATAGCAAATTCTGCTCTTCATTTGACCTTACAGTAAGTATTTTGGATGTGACTACAAACCCAGGGAATAAGCTTTCTATAATACCTCCCAATAGGAACATCAAATGAACTGCTTTCCCAAGTGAAGAGGCTTATATTCCTTTTCTAGGAAAGCAGTTAGATTGAAAGAAAATGATCTTAAGAATTAACTTCCAAGAGGAGGTGAAACTGTTCGGTTAAACTAGGCTTAAGCTAGGTTTGATCAAGGTTTGGAAGCTGATTGCAAGATATGTGACAAAAGGCTGAATCTCACTAAAATACAAGTTTCCTTTTGACTCTATATCACCAGTTGACCACCAACTAATAAGAGAGGAATTTTGTATAGTATATTATTATAGTCTTCATTATAGAGCCTTTGAATTTAAAAGCAGAAAAATAAGATTTAAAGGTCAGTTAAATCTCACAAACTTTCACCATGATGAGACTTCATGTGAATCACTGGATTTTGCAAATTAGTTTGTTACTTTGTAATCAAAGGAAAAAGAAAGATAAAGAATTACTAAAAGAATGTTGTGAATTTATTTTTAGCTATATTTCAATTTATGATTTATGATGTACTCTTCTAAAAGTAGGAGGAAATTTTCAGTAGTGTATGCTAGAAAATTTGAGATCACACTCAACCTCTGCTTAACAAAGAAAATCTTTTTTATGAGATTAATAATGTAAAGTACAGTTTCAAAAAGTATCTTTTTGAATAGATTGTTATTATAATAAGCACTATTATCTTTAGTATTTTGCTAGTGAGAAGTTGGAGACAATTGATATTAAAAACCATACAGTTCACAGTAAATTAAAAAAATCACAACATAAATTTTTAGTAGAACTGACAAACTGACAAGCTTGGGACTGTTACCTAAATGAAGAGTCAAAACAAACAGATCATAAAACAGTACAGTGTTCTTTATCAACAACATCTAGGTCTTCAAAGTCTGGATAGTATGACTGCAAATTTATCCTAAACAAGCATGGATGAACATCTATCATCTACATTAGTTTGGAAAATTAAAGTATATATTTTTTTCCTCAGGCAGTAATTCTTACCACAATGTGCAAGTAAAAAGAAAATTGTCACAAAACCTTAAACATACCATTTGCAAACTTGCAGTAAATCTCCTGAGTTATGCTACAGCATGGAGTATGGTAACAGAAATACTATGACTGAAATTAAGTTTTTGGCATATGAGGTAGAACTATACATTCAATCTAAAATAATTGAATTTACAGCTTAGTTGATTGGATATAGCATTTTAACATCGTTTTGGAGCTTTAAGAATTGCAAGAGCTACAACCTTCTGGGTATTTTGATCACTAGCACACAAGCATGTAACATACTTTGTGTTCAAGGGGAACCTTTATCCAAGATGCAAAGCTAGTGCTGAATTATAATCACCTTCAAAAAGATTGCAAGCCTGTGGGTATTAAGCTTTGCACTCACCAAGCTCAACCAAAAAGATTTATGCAATCTACTCTGGGACCTGACACTTATTCATACAGTAGATCTGATAAGTGCATTCTGAGACCTTGAAGTTTATTCTCATCAGAAGTTTTGCATTTAAGGACTCAACTAGTAGACCTTTTTAGTGCTGATCAAAAGTGCTTCATTATGAGCCCAAGTACAAACACTGTACAAGCACATAATACAGAAAAAAAGGAAAGAGAAAGGGAAAAGAGAAAAGAAGGGAAAAGCAAAAAGGAAAGGGAAAAACCTTATATTTCCAAAAATAAAAGTGAATCTTGAAAGCCTAAAAATAGTCTCTGATGTTTTAGGTAGCAGTCAAGGTTTTCTTTGCTTTTGCTTATCTGGAAATAAGTTTGTCAGATATGTTTGCTTTCCAGTCTCAGGCTATATAAATGAGAGAGGACATCTGAATCAAAAGACAATGAAGCATATTTTTCTTAACTTTATGGCATCGATTGAATCCAAAAGCTAATTTAGCACAAACCAGTGCTGTCCAAACAAAATGAAGATCAACAGTATCACGATCAAACTAAAGAAAGAATTTTATTGTGCATTTGCAGTTAACCAATCAACCAGACCATTAATGAAGATGTTGAACAGAAATGGAGACAGTATTGACCCCTGGGGTACACCACTAGTTACTGGCCTCCAACTAGACTTTGTGTCACTGATCACAACCCTCTGGGCTCGACCAGCCAGCCATTTTTAAGTCCACCTCGCTGTCTGCTCATCCAGCCCACACTTCAACAGCTTCTCTACGAAAATGTTATGGAAGACAGTGTTGAAAATCTTACTGAAGTCAAAAGTCAACAATATCCACTGCTCTTCCCTCATCCCCCAAGTCAGTCACTTCATCATAGAGTTATCAGGTTGGTAATGCCTGCCTTCCCCTTGTGAATTACTGCTGACTTGCAATGACATCAGTTGCCTCCATCAGCTTTAATGGAACCACCCCACCACGGTCCATGGACTTATGTATGTCCCCCTCATCCACCAAGTCAGTCACTTCATCATAGAAAGTTATCAGGTTGGTAATGCCTGCCTTCCCCTTGTGAATTACTGCTGACTTGCAATGACATCAGTTGCCTCCATCAGCTTTAATGGAACCACCCCACCACGGTCCATGGACTTATGTATGTCCAGTTTGCTTAAGTATTCCCTGACCTGATCCTCTTCCACCAAGGGTACGTCTTCCTTGCTCTTGACTTACCCCCTGGTTTCCTGCAGGGATTTCCGAAGGCTATTTTTACCAGTAAAGAACGAGGCAAAGGAAGCATTCAGTACCTCAGCCTTTTCCACACTCTGTATCACCAGCTCCCCTGCCACAGTCAGCAGCAGGCTCATGTTTTCTCTAGTCTTCTTTTTGCTGCTTATGTACCTATAGAAGCCCTTCTCATTGCATTTGACATCCCTCACCAGATTCAACTCTAGCACGAACAACAGCCATGATGTTTCAGGTTTTATAAATTTAAATATCACAGGTATATCTATCTAGTCCAGAATTATAGATCTTTTTTTCCTTGCGGTCACATCAAACAAGAAAAATTCTGTAGAGATGTGGACTGTTCTGATTCATCCAGCGTTCACAGCTGATCATATGTGTAAGCTCCCCTGTGAGCATTTTTTAGATAGATCTGAAAAATCTGTTTGAAAAGCAAAATAAATCTATTGCTAAGGCATGAAATGTATCATGGGAAGTTTTCACTGCTCTGAGCCATAAACTCAGGATGCTGATTTATTTTAAGTGAAGTCTTGAGTTTTTCCTCTACTTCTTAAACTGCAATTTTTCCCAGAGCAAAAGTAATTTCTCACCCCTATCTTCATGAATTCATGTTGCTTTTTATGAGTGAAGAAAATCTGTGAGTAATATCAGCTAATTTTTAAAGATGGAGAATACCATTTTTATGGTTACTCTAGCAGAGTCTGCTAAAAGTCTAGACATTCAAAACAACTACAAAATCTCAGTTGTATAACAATGCAAGACAGTAGCCATCAAGTTAGCTGAATACTCTAATTCAGTCTTCAAGTTCAAATACTCATTATTTCAGTCAAGTACTTATTTTGAAAGATACTTTTCCCCCTCTTTGATCTACAGTGCTTGTATTCTGTGCTTTATTGCTTTGCTATTTGGTGAAGAATGTTATTTGTTATTGCAGGATAGAGGACGGCCATTTGAAAGAAATACACTTTGATGAAGAGCCTCTTAAATTAGTCTTATATAGTAATATCTACAGATTTATATTACATATTTTCATTTCTTCTTAAAAAGGTTTAATCTCTAAAAAAGGTTGCCATAGGTTAATAAAACAACTCAATAGCTGGTCTGTAATACCTTATTTTACATTTAAATCTGGCAATCTGGCTGGTTTTGAGCTTTTTTGGAGTTATTCTGGGAACTAAACAAAATATATAATTTCTAGTGTCAGGCCAAAATGACTGTTTTGTCACCATGGTAATGTGTTGTATACCAATATCAGTTACAAATGCCATTTAAATACAACACTTTTACTGCTGAAAGTTGAATGATTACAATGATAACTAATTATCACCTTTACCATTATTCTTGACACGTCAGATGTATTACGTGACAACTGATTACTAGGTAGCAATTCCTTGAGAGTGAGACTACAAAACAGAAATCAACAGTCATTTGCCATTACCTCCAAAAGGGATGCTTAAGTTTTGAAAAGGGATGGTGAAATTTTACATACACCAGGTGTTTAAAATAAGAAAACCTGTTAACTGCAAAAGCCCCTAGAAGACACTAGAAGCAACTAAAAGCAGAAATTTAGGTTGATGTAAAAAGAAAAATCAGAACAAATACAAAACCAGAGCAAGAACAACAGCCCCACAGAGAACTACTAAAAAAAACCATATTAAAATGCCTAAATAAACAAAAAATCCCAAATAATTGACTAACAGAGAAAATAAAGGGAAAAGAAAAAAAAAATCTAAACAAACAACCTAAAAACAGAAAGGAAAAAGCTCCACCAAAAGGCAGAAAATGTGAAAAACCCCCCAATACTCCCAATCACCACTATCAGGAAAAAAAAAAAAAAAAAGA
>NW_009613300.1:102886-121160 GCF_000690535.1 Cariama cristata
CCCCCCAAAAACCCCAAACCCCCCTATCAGGAAAAAAAAAAAAAAAGACAACTCTTCTCTGCCAAGACATGCAAAACAATGTTATTTCGCATGCTTTTTAAAACATACAAAGTAAAAACTACCACTCCCCTAACTACTGAAGTCTCTCTCCTTGCTGTGCTCTTGGAGTGTATTCCTGCTTGCCAATTAAATAATCTCCCCTTACATTAATTTTAGTCATACCTTGTGAGTTAAATGCAAATTTGAGCTGTGTGTCCTTTGGCATTGCACACTGCATGTTTGTGCAAATACATTCAAGGACTGCATCTCCTTTAATTTCCAGATAGAGACACAGTTGCACAAAGAGGAATAACATGCATTTTCTACTGCTAAGTCATTATTTGCAGCTGGTGACTTCTTCTATTTGATTATTTGATTAAATTATCTTGTTTGTGACAACAACAAAGTACATCTTGATTAGTACGTATTAGGGATGAATGATAGACAGGTTAGATAAAAGTTGCCTTTTTACCAACCATCATTTTAAAGACATTTATGGAGATAAGGAAAAAAAGATTTGCAGGGACAAGCAGTATTTTTATTCTAAGTGAGACTACGGCTCCAAAAGAGCCACTGAACCAACTGAACATCTCACAGTCATTAAAAATGGGAGTTGTTCCTCTATTCCACGCTCCACACGACCTTGTTAGCATTGCACCCTTCTGAAGGCAAATGGAACTCACTAAAACAGCGGTAAAACTCAACCTAGATAATTTTTGCCCTTTTAAAAGTTACGTTCAATGTCTCAGAGAAGGATTATAGAAATACTAGAGCTAACGAAAGGGCACAGAATTGCAGTTTGGTAGCTGGGAAAGAAAAAAAAAAACAAGTGAGGGAGAGCAGGAAGAAAAGAGAGAAGAATGATCCCGCCTCTCTTTGATGAGAAAGAGAACCTGGAGCTGGGAAAAAAACACAGGCACCTGCATTACATGCATCCTTCTTAAGTTCTGGCAAGCACCTACTTATTTAACTTTTGTAATGAAGACTTAACTATATTTAAACAAAATTAGGTTTTCAAACAAATCCACTATTGGAATAACCACATTTTTACTAGTCGCAGGCTACAAGGCAAGTCTCTGGGGAAAAATCTGTTGAATTTGAGCAGATAGATGCAAGATCCATCTCCAAAATGTCATATTCTAAATCTGGAACTTCATGTTGATAGGGCCAAAGCAAACAGTTCAAAATCAGTCACACCTTAGTGTGGCTGAATACAGCCTGAGGAACTTTAACAGTTGTTCCTATAAACATAAGCCCCCTAGCTTATTTTTCTAAAAATAACTTTGTTTTTGTTGCCTCATTGGTTTATGCCAGCCTGGAAGAACTTGCATTTGGGAAAAGCAAGAATGTAACAACTTGTAACAACTATGAACCTGTCTTCAGAAGTTAACACATGACACCATTATTGAAACTGTCAAATTATACTAAAATACAATGTTATATCCTTAAAGCATGCAAGACATGTCATTCTTCCTCTTTCCCAATGAAAATGAAAAAACCTCTAATTGAGATCTTTATAAGGAGATGAAATTCATGAAGAGAGGGAAGGTGAAGGAGTATCTTACACCTATTCATTCACCCTCTCCAGCATATGACAGGTCTTAAAAGATACTTTGATCAAAAGAAAATATAACCGGGCCATTGAAAAGGCACATTTCTCTGTTCCTGTGATTACCATTTCTACATAATCATATAGATCTGGGTTTTTTTTGTCTTTGCATATTACATGTCTAATTCCTCTTGTAATTCATTTGTAGCAATACAATGAAGTATTGCCTTTTTATGAAATGTAAAAAGGTTACTAGCTGCATTTTAAAGAGTAAATGAACAAACCTTCAAAGAAACAAGTGGAGCTGTAATGAAAAGAAAAAGCATTAAGTTGATGCTTGATATTCAGTCCTTTAAGAAATCTGCAACATGGTGATATAATTTTTTCTGTCTCTTTTTAAAGTGACTTCTGTAGGATAAGGATCTTACAAACAATAATAGTGTGTATACATATAAAGATATGCATATCTATATACAGCTTTGAATGAAACCTCGAATCTCTGAAAACCAACAGAAATTATTTGCAAGCGTTGCAGAAGATACAGTTTCCAGAACAATCTGTACAATTACAAAAATCGCAGTGTCTGGTAATAAGGTATGTTTATACTTATGCAGAAGTCCTAATATGAAAGATCAAGCTGAGCATGTATCGTTTCATGAATAAAGTTATTTCTGTGCCTCCGAGCAGAGGCGATGAGATCAAGAAGTTGATCAAATCCTTTGATGACGATATGGCACGTAGGCAAGAATGACCAACTCCATGACAAAGATTATTTTGCTGATAATTCCGTAGAAGGGAATCGGGGGTCACACAGGATCACACACTCAATATGAGTCAACAAATATTTTACTGCTATGAAAAAGGCAATCAGATTGGGAACAACAATAGAAAGGTAGCTTGCAAGACACATGGGATCAATCTTCCATCCTGTCTGGCACTGGTAACACATCAGGTGCTTACTAGGTCCAATTTTAGGAACCCAGTTTTGAGAAAAATACAACTCAGTTATAGAAAGCATGGATTTAGAAAAATAAAAAGACTGAGAGGGAATACATGAACAAAGGGAAAAGAAATATTCTTCATGCTGCTGTTGGACAGGGTAAGATTTACTGAATTTAAACTGTAAGAAGAAGGACTCAAGTTAGACATTAGGAAAAATCTTTCAAACTATAATTATAGAAAGGCATCATAATCATATTCCTGAAGAGGTTAGAGGTCTTTAAGAGCAGGTTAGAAAAATGTTTGACAGGAATGACATAAGCACAGCAGATTCTGCCTTTGGAATAAGATTAAATGACCTCTTGAGATATCTTCAAGCTCTATTACTCTAAGATTTATATGGCACCTAGGAAGCAAATAGAAAGTTTTCAAGATCACCTTAGACAAAGTAATTCGTAAGAAACTGTGTAGGCATGGAATCTTTGGTAAGAAGTAAAAAAAAAAGGCAGAAAATCCAATGGAAATATAAGGTTACATCAACAATTGCTGGATGATGCTTTCTGTGGTGATAACATGAGTGACACTGTATTACTATAACAGACTTTCAGTAGGAGATACAACATTAACATGTGGAATGAAAACTTAGTTAAAAAGTCACAGAAGGTGAGGTACTTTGGAAGTAATGCTTACTAGAATTGCTACCCCCAGCTATAGCTCTTACACAATATGAAAAAGTTAGACTTTTTTGGTAAACCATATTTTATTGGAACTTCAAAAATAAAGTTACAAGACTGAAGCAGACTTTGAACTCTGTCTTGTAGAGAAGGAGAGAGAAAGAGAGAGAAAGGAAGTGAACACAGTTTAACTAATCTAGTTTAAGGGAAGACAGACCAAAGACAATGGAAAAAAGAAATGCAGATACTTGGGCACAGCCACTGTATAGAAAACATGGTTTTCTGTTTTGGATTGCAACAGTGAATTGTTTTACAATTCTCTCTTGAGATAAAAGTTCCATGGGGAGTTGTGGAGAATGTAGTCTAATTTATTTTAATGATCAGAGCAGTCAATTAAGTGCCTACACTTACAAGAGAAGGACTTTTTATGTCTGGTCATTTTCTTAATAAAGATTTCTCTAAACACTGGACGACTGCATTTGGGAAATGTGAGTAGCCATTATTTTCTTAATGACTAGGAAATTCAATACAGGTATTGTTATCATATGTGCCGCAAAATGAGACTCTTTCTTTCAGGATCTTATGAATTTTAGAAAATACCAGTGTTTTGTCCCAGATTTTGTAAACTAGATAGTCTAAATGTGTTCTTAAGTAACTGCTAGCTACAGTCTGTTGAAACAGGAAAATCTATATGTGAAAAGAGAAAAACAAAACAAAATGCAAATGTTAGTTTTCACCCAAAACGCCTGGAATTGATCCATTTTTAAAGATTTGTCCATGCTTTTCTCCAAGTTTTAATTGAAAGATATCTTTGACAATGACAATGTCTTTTAAATAGTATTCAATACAATGCTGAAGAAAATACAAAAAGTATAGCATCTTTTGAGAAAATAATGAAAAATGGCACTGTGGAGAATTTGCAACTGAATTTGTAAAACTGAGAAAGAGCTACATGTGTACGCTGTTCTTTGAGGACCAGATACTTAAAGATTAATTTCATATCAATAAGAAGCTGGCACTGATATTGACAGGCACTTGACCTATCACCTACCATGGCAACTGAGCAGATTCACCCAAAGATTCACCTAGAGACTCCTTACAGTGTATCACTCGCTGGCACATGAGCGGCAGGGTTTAAAGTAGGTGATCAAAAAAACCTGCGAGCCCTCAACAGAAATGGACTTCACCAGCATTAATCAACTAAGAGCAGCTTTCAGCTGGCAGAAATCACATCTAGGCAAAACTATTTTTAGAAATTCTAAGTATTACTGATTGAGAGTTTACAATTTACAGACAGTCTTTGGGGCATTTTCAAGACTACTCAGTTGTTTTCCTGAACACTTCTTCCATCAGCTCCTGCATCTTGTTACTGTGCTGCCGTAAGAGGAACTTGTGCTTTAGTACAGTAGAGCAGATCCTTCTGCCTCATCAATCTCCAAAACCAGATGCTGACAGCTAGGGAATACGCAAGTGTTACGGAGACGTCCTTCTCTCATCCCCTTTCCCGTGCCAGTTGCTCTCCCAGTATTTTTGGTGATGCCTTGTCATATCATGTCATAGTCTTCTTCCCCCTGTAGCTCTCAACAGAAGGTGTGCATCTGTCTTTGATGTTCCCCCTGCTCTTTTTTCTCTTCTCATGTTCCTATTAATGCAACCCACTATTTGTGTGTGTTTCATCTGTATCTTCGTAGTGTGAGTAAAATTAGTAGATGGATATATAAGTAAATATGTTAGTGAAAAATAGACTAGAATTAGCCGGGCATGTTTCAATTCTCTTATTACCTGCTTTTGTGTTTCTTCATAAAACTACCCTGCTTTTTGTCTTTCTATATATTATGTATTGTCCAGCCCCTTAGTATGTTATGATGCCAGTATGATACAACATGTTACACTAGAAAAATCAAAACCAAACGCAAGATTTAACTAGGATTAACACATTAATGTCAAAGCACTCACAACTGCAAATGCCAAAAATTAAGACTAACCTATAAATACTTATTCATGCATTTAAACAAATGATAAAACCAAATACCTTTTAAATTATATGATCATTTGAAATTTGGATATCTAACTCATTCAGAGAATAGACAGCCATCCAATAAACCATTTTATCTCTCTCAAGCATTTGTTATCTGTCCCCTGTTTCAAACTGGTTGGAATAGACAATTTGTGCCTGAACAATTTACAATTGTCATAAGTTACAAGGAAATGAAACTAAAGCAATTGGAGGCAATTAACTATAATGCTATGTGATCTACCTATAATCAAAAACTCACCTTAACAGTAACACAGATGTGAATCTGTACAAAAGATTCTCAACATGTTTCTCTTCCGTATGAGTATTACAAATAGTTCCTCTTAAAATAAAAACAGAAACATGGGAAATCAACTGACTTAGACTGCAGAATTGAATATTCCTGTTTTCTAAATGTTGAAAAAAACTTTCATTTGCACACATCCCTGCTCTCTATTGCAGAATACATTGCTCCAATGACAGGGGTGTAGTTCAGTCAAATTAAAGAGATGTATATATTTCTATTTGTGAAAAAAAAAAAAGTGTGAGACCTCATGCTAAGACTAAATCTCAGACTACATATCCAAATGCCTTGGGTCAGTATGGAAGAGGCTATGAGGTCTACAGTTTTTTTAGTATCGTGTCAAGTCCAAATAACTTGGTAATTTTCAGTTTACATAAATATATAAATCTGGATTATTTCAGTAAAACATACAATATGGAAAATTTACTTACTTCTGGAATGTAACAGTCCAACAGTTTTAAAAATGCTTCAAATATATAACATAATTAAGATACTTAAAATAAAGAATAAATCATCTACATTTCCTGAAAATATTCTTCTTATATACACTAAATAGTAACCGATGTAGAAGCAATCATAATTTTAAACCTAAACATGCCTATTACAAATGCCCTCAGCCCCATAAAAGAAAAATTAGCCTTTGGAAAATGGATTTTACTCATTAGTGAAATTTCACTCATTAGAATTTACTCTGCAAAGCAATGATAAATCAGCAAGTTGATTTTTCTTAATGTGACATTTAACAGAACTAAAATATTGCAGAGCAACACCATTACCTACTGCACCATTGAAGTAGGAAGGAATTTAATTTTTTTAAACATAACACAATGATTCAAATATTTTTTTTATTTTAGCATTCCTTATATGCAACATTATTCAACTATATTAACAGTAATCTAATTCATTTTTAATTGGTTAGATTCTGAGTTGTCATACAATTTTAACTCACTGAAGTCAATGGGATTCTCAGGTTATTACTATGCAGAAGTGAATTTGTTGCATATTTGGTCATAATTATTATAGTTGTTTACATGCAACTGTACTAACAATAAATGAAAATATAGAAAGATGACTGCTTTCATTGCTATTTAAATATGTTCATACAAAATTTATATTTTTTAATGAAAAACTTAACAGAACAGGAATTCATGGTAGTAATCTTGTCAGGTATCTTGGACGTTGCTGAAAAATGTATTTTATTCCATATGCACAAAGGGAAAAAGAACAGCAACTAGTTGTGGTAGTACCGATGAGGTACTTCCTAGTTATATATCAGGCAAAATCTTGTCTTAAGAACCTTATTCTGTGGTCTCACTTTTGTAGCTTACTCCGTGCTGGCAGACCAGCTTGAAATGTCAAAGCAATTAAAGTTAGAAAAGAAACACAGATAACCAAAGAGTATTTACATAAGACCACATTCTTTAACAAAAGCCAAGGATTATATCAAATAAGGTACAAAAGGCTGTATTCCAAAAGATATGAAAAGGGACCGGGCTGCATTCAGGCACACAAAGAGCAAGGGGAGCCCAATGAAAGCTAAGTGGAAACAGGGAAGGTAACTCGCTGAATGGAAGAAAGATTTGCGAAAGAGAGATTTTGTTTCAGTCTGGACTGAAAATCTTAACGGACAATAGATTCTAATAATGGTAGCAAATGAGTAAAGGAGTAATGAGAAAGCCTTGGGAAGGACAGTACATTAAAACCTATTTAGACATCTTAAATATATTAAAAATAGCAGACCTAATAAATTCAGCCTATTGTGCTAAAAAGGATCAGCATCAGCAGTGTCCAAATGTTTAGCAGTTACATGAAGTATCAGAAGGGTAAATGGTAAATGAAGGTGTGTACTGCTGGGGGAAAAAAGCAAAACCAGTTTAGGAATAGTGGATTTGCTTCAAATGCCTTGGAAATTGCTGGAATAATCAAACCTTTTTAAGACTGACTTAGACAAAAGTGAAAATATCAAGTGCTATTGGTTTATATAATACAGATTATGCAAAACTAAATTTCTTTCTAAAGAAAATTTTTAGAAAAATAAACTGAGGAAGGCTCACAGTTTGACTTCAGTGATGCACATAAGACATCTTCCCCATGGAATTGCATAAGATCAAAATCAGAATCACCTGGCATACTGATGTCACGTCATAGATCTGTTACAGAAATATGCACGTAAAAAAGGATGATCTGAACGCATAGTAGGTTAAAATACACACAGATTAAACGTTTGGTTTCTAGCTAAAAAATCAGAAGTTCATGAAGCTCCTGTTGCACAGCTCTGTGTCCAGTAACAGAGATTACTCTTTGCTAGTAGACTGTTTGATTCTTTCCAAGCAAAAGGTATGCACACCACATTAGCTAAATTCCTGTATGATTCCAAGCTGAAGGTGATCACAACTTCTTAGAACAAAATAAAGACCAATGCTGAGGAAAGGACTGAAAAGAAACAAAGAAACTTCTATAAGTAAGGATAACTCCTGTCACAATCATAGTTGACAGATATGTAGGTCATTTAACATGTACATTTTTTAGCTGTAACATATCCAAAAGAATCTGAGTCAAAATGGTGGTCGGATCCTGCTACCAGCTTACGTAAGATGTGACTGTCTATTTTCATAAAACGAACAGTATAGGTGCTATCTTTTTACTATGTAACATACACTTTTGAGTATTTTTTTCATCTCTGCAATGACAATGTATTAAGATTGGGTAAAGTGAAGAAGCTTAGGCACCTCAAGTGGGACGAGGGTTGGAATTCGCGCATTTCAGTACAAAATTAGAGTAGTTAAAATGTCCTCAGAGATGCTGTGTATACACAAAAGTACCCAAATTCTATGCAAATCTCTGGAGTGCGTTTATTTGTACACACTTAGAACAGACCCTCTCTTGAAGACATCAGTACTTAATTTGTGACCTCTCCTGACTAACTGCAGAATTTAGGTCATTCTTTAAAGATTTGAAACCAGTGGACTGGTCACAACAGAGAATATGAAAAAATCTCATAATCGCTCTTAAAGTATGTCACAAAGGTGATAAACACTGCTTCCAACTCCACCCTCCTTCCTCACATCATCTACAGACGGTCTAGTGTAAGAATCAAGATATGATAATCCTGATTAATTTAAAGCCTAAAAGTTAAATCTCAAATCCGCTTTTCTGTAGTCCTGCCCCCGCCATCAAAGCTATCTACAGGCTGGGGAGTGGAATGATGGATGGAGCCAGAAAGTGAAGACAGACACAGGAAGAAACATGATGTTAGGAGTTAGCATTGACTTCTGCAGAAGGGAGAAAGAGGAACCTAAAATTCAGGCTCTGCATTGTAGGTTCCTAACTCCTTGGTTGTATTTAGTACTTTTCATTATGTCACTGAGTCCAGTTAATGATAAACAGATATTAAATTTACTGCATCCATCAGAAAGAAACTGTTGCAAGTTATTGATTGATTAGTAGCATCACATAACAATGGAAGTTAATTTTACTTATTTCTTTCAACTTTCACCATCTCGATTTTGACAGAACAACGCCCTTGTTCCACATTCAAATCACAAGAGTTCAATTATAATCAAAAGATAGGCCATGGAAAATGAGTATGTGGACTAAGCCATACCCAGCACAGGGGCAAGCCCCTACTATAAAGAAAGAAGAATTGTATTTTGGAATAATATGTATATTTAGAAGTTATGTGCTTTGGAAAACTGACAAAGCACCTAAGGAGGCATGACATCAAAACTCCGCACTGAGCAAAATGTGCTCTCTACAGGACTACAGAAATTCTCTCTGGACGATATTACTTTCTCTCCCTCATGAATTATCAAAGAGTATTTCTACAGACCAACTAGGCAAGCTCAGTAGAGATGAGAAGACAAAACAGTGAACAAAAGCAAGCAGAGCTCATGTGCTCTACACACTAGACTCTTAGCAGTGTTTCCAGTCCTTAATCTCTCAGTTTATTTATTTGTCTGGAACACTTAGTTTTTCCTAGCAGTAAGTAGTCCAAAATAGAGCAAACATCCATACCTTTCCATTCCTTTCACATTTGCTCTGCAAGACTCCTAAAAATATTTATATATCTGTAAATTTAATGTTTAACTTAATATGTAGTCTGTTGAGCATCAAATGTCATCCCTACTTACATAAAGTAGAGGGAAACAGCTGAATATTATTTGAATGCTATTAGCTAAATTTATTTGAAAAAATGTTTTAGGTTGAATTTTGATTTGATGAGATACAGAAGGATTTTCATTCCTTAAAATATTAGTTTCCCAGGATGTGACACCAGGTGAAGCTGAATCTTTGGACTAGAATCTGTCAATTTTAATGCACCGAGGAGCACTTAATTCTAGTCCCTCTGCTTTCCTTTTCACTAGTCATACATCTATTCAAAGTCAGGATGATAGAGGCTATCCCACTGTAGTTTCTGTCTATTGCTTTCTGGCTAAAAACTCATTTTTCTTATCAGCTGTTATGGATTCTAGGAAAAAGTTGAGCTGGGATCTTCAGAGTGGCTGAAGCAGAAGCAGTTCTGAGACAGGAAATTAAAGAAAACCAGTGGAAGACTGGCGAGAGCTTTGTATGGTGACCATTTTGGTAGTAAAGTTAGATCTCAAGAAAAGGTAGGGTGTCAGAATTTTGATGCTACCAAGTACTCAGGCTTTGTTCAGTAGCACAAAAGAAAAAAAAAAGACATTTACAAATGGATTCTTCTGAAACATGATTGATCCTTTTCTGTGTCAATCATACTTTTACACATGCAGCTATGTTTGTGTCTTTGCAATGGAAATATTTTTATGCTTATTGTGTATAAATAACTAATTCCAGATACATCTAAATATAACAAACCAATAACTAGGAAATGAAAATAGGAGGCACTATAATGTGGGAAGGAATTAGATTGCATTTGTGTACAGGAAAGCTCAAATGGTTCAGTGAAACCTAGTAAACTTCCTTTTACATAACTATCTTTTATAATCTTTTCTTATTTCGTTAGTCTCCAGTTGTGGTAACGCACAGGGTAACAGACACCTCCAGCTGTTTCTTTTGTAGTGAATTTTAATTTAAAGTGAGTACGAAGCATTCCTCCATACCAATTAATACAACAGAAAACCACTTGAGAAGCCTTCATTTCCCTTCTGAGGGTGTTCTTGCTCTCTCTCTGCACTTCCTGGTGTATAAATTCTGTGACACCAAATTTTGCAGTTGAAATACAGACCTGGAGCGAGTGTGTCCTTCATCACCCCCCTTCTCAGCCCCTTCCTTCTTCTAAGCATTTTTGTAAGGTTACCTCATAATGGGTAATTCATGTTCAACCCCCCATTCAGTCAGTTTCAGGGACAAAAAAATACCACCAACCACTGCAAGGATTTGTTTTTACTTCTGGAAAATGTAAATGTGTTCATTAGCTTACAATACAAAATAAACCTGGGGAGACAAGGGAAAGGGGAAACATCATTGTCCTGCTGTTTGCAAGGGTGCATAATAAATGCCGAGATTCCTTTTCTTATGCTTCCGTATAATGAGAAAAGACAAAAGATTAGAATTCTTGGAGGACCATTTGTTGTTTTTTTCCCCTCTTACTTGGAAAAAGAAATTGTCTGTTTAGTACCCAAAGCCTAAAAAGTGGACCTTACAAACATGGCAAGCTTGTGATTGATCTTGCTTGCGCTGGGAGACAGGTCCCTTGTTGCTTTCAGCTTATTGCTGAAACAATATAAACATAGCTTCCCATGTTAGTACTCATTCCATTACTGTACAGTCATGAATACATGTTTCCTGCTTTATTTCAGACGAGGATCTGAACAAAATTGATACAAATCAAATTGCAAGATTTTTCTTATAATGTTCTCTTGGAAAGAGAAGTATATTCAACGTATTGCAATAGAGAGAAGAAATAGGATTCTTCAAATACCACCTTTTGAAGCAGAATACGTGTATTACTAAAGTCAAAGAGGCATTGCAAATACGTGCTTTTGTCCTTCAGAAAAAAACATTAAAGAAATACTTTACAGACAAGAAAATAAATTTTACCTGAAATGAAAATCTGTTATCTTAGTCCCTGATCCCAATTGAAGTCACCAGGAGATAATCCCGCTGAAATCAAAGATGCAAGCAAACTAGTGCAAAAGGGAGCATTGTACATTATATACATGTATATATTATATACACCTTGTGTGTAATGTTCTTAAAGTGCATATGAACTCCTGCTAACATGTTTACTCCTTCTGTCATGATTTTAGCCTTACAAACAACAACTGTTTAAAACAACATAGCGAAAAAAAGTTCTTGATTACTTTTTTGGAACAACTTTCACATGGCTTATCAAACTAGAATAAAATTCCTAGTATAAACAACTTTTATAAATGTCATTGAAATGTCTTAGATAAATAAAGTGATACTGTAGACTTCAGTGATTTCAAAAGGAACCAGTCATTCCAAGGCCATCTTCTCACTACGACATGATGCATGATATTTCTGAAGCAGCAGAAAAAAAGGAAAGTATTGCCTGAGGAAGTAAAACTGAGTCACTTTTCACACAGGTATGCTATTTCATGACTGTCAGGTGGAAACTCTTCGGGATTAATGCTTTATAATTCTCATATGGCTGATGCTTTAGAACTTCAAAGTGTAGTAGAACATTTCAAATTTTCTTCAGCCCATGAGGAAAAACCTTTTCATTGAAAGTTGCTGTCAACTGGAATCTTGAATTTAATACCATACAACTGCTACACATTTTACGAAGATTAAAATTATGCACGTGTGCAGTTGTCCTGCTAATGTGAGTTTGTTTCGGTATAAAAAATGCCTTGTCTGAGTGCTGAAAATTATACAGAGTTATTCCTTGTATCTTTTAGTATTTCATCAGAAAACTTTTCTAAACTATTCTTAGTTTAAAACCAGGATTCACTCATGTATAATTATGTCTCCTTTCTCCAATAAACAGAAATATATCATTGATTGAAAAGATAAGTAATCAGAGGGTATTATGAAGAAAATTACATGAAAATCCATATATGGTTCCTGAGGAAGAGACTTAAGCAGTTTAAATTTGAATTCTAATAGTGGCAAGTCATGAATATAGAATTTGCCTCTGTAAAAAATAATCTGTTTGCTATAAAACCATCCCTAGTTATCTAATACTTCAAGATACAGTGTATTAGCACCCTCTCTGAATCTGTGTGAAGCTGGCCCCCTTTGGCAACTAAAAGAGCTCTTTGAACCATAGAACAGATGTAATGAAAATTGGTTCCATTAAATGCAGCTGGCAAATTACAAACTGAAAAATTAATGCACCATACCAAGACTCTGGGGGCTAGAATGAATCAAGGTGTGGTTGCCAGATGCTAACAGTTCTTTTTGCTTCCTTTCTACTTCAAACTAAAAAGTACAGTAGCTTATAAATGTGCACTAAACAGGAACTGTAACTGTAATTACAACACAAATACTGAAAGTAAGCCAACAAAAACAGTGAGATTGAAAGTAACCTCCATTGCTACACTCCAAATGTGCATGTCACTGCATGGAAAATACTGAGGACATGCAATCTTGTATGGGCAAATTAATGGAAGAAAAAATGGTTAGTAAATTCAAATACACAACTTCTAGCTCACAATTCTTCCTAAGCTGTAGATTTGTGGAAGCTGGAGACAGTAGTTCTGTTCTTTTACTCTTTTTCTAACTATCCATGGCTGAGTGCAATTAGAACAAGACGGTTGCCCGGTAGATTCCATGAAAAGATTATTCTGTCTTTGCTCAAAACCTGAATGAGCATAAAGGAAAGGGTGAGTTCTCTCCGTTGTTGCCACTTTTGCAGAACACTTAAAAGAAATCCTGCTTTTAAAAATAGAAAACCATGCAGGCACTCTAACCACTTTTTCCTTTGTGTGTGAATATGTTCAGGTAGACTTATGAAACATCCTGAGAAGCCAGTGATACACAGAGAGTAACAGAGGGGACTAGAGAAAGAAAAAAAATAACATAACGTACATACATGTCATACACATACAGCAGTATAAAGTCTACAGAATTGGTTCTGTCACAACCTGCAGCATCTGTCAATCTACAAGCACTCACATTTCCTGATGTTTCTAGCCTTTAAATATTTTTAAATGGTACCTTATTGCAGTCAGCACATCTGGATGTCTGTGTTTGTCAGATACTGCATTGTTGTATGTGCATGATAAGGCATAAAAATGCCTCCAAAGTTAGAGGGCAGTAAAAATGAAGGCTGATGGAACCAAATGGACTTTCAAAAATTAGTGCATGAAAGCCTGTGGAAAACAACAATGAAGTTAGGTGTAATTAGACTGAAACACCCCTTACCCAGAAGAGCACTAAGAGTGCTCACAGTTTGTGGACTTCTGCAGTCCACTGGATTTCCCTGATTTCTTGGTGAGTTTTGTTCTCCAGTGTACCTGTGAACACAACTACTTGCTAGTGTGCATAAATTGGTATTTCTATTTCAATGTATTTTCACTCTATCATAAGCTCTGCCATTGGTTTGTTTGTTGGTTTTTGTCTTTTCAAATGTTGGCATAAAGCATACTGCATCTCATATGACTCAGATACTGTGTCTGCCATGCTTCCTGGGAATAACCAGCTAGCCTCAGTCAAGAGTGTGACAAAGCAAATACTTTCTGTAAATCATCCAACTGTATGCTTTTTCTCCTCATTCCCTTTCTTGACATTCCATGTTTATGGTTGTGCTAATTCTGACTTTAGTACTGGGAATTCACATTTTTTTAGGCTGTCTCATGTCCTTCTTCCAGAAGTCCCGAAGCCTTTCAAACACCAGTATGTATCTGCTGTTCCCAATGGTCATCTGGTCAAACAGTCTGAATTCACTGCCTTGCTAAATGGTGAAGCTAGTGTCTTTAAATAATGGATTTTTGGAACATAATATCCTAACCATTTCCTCCAGAGGCCATCATATTCAGTTTCAGTCATAATGAATTACAAGTATTAGATACTTCAGTAGTATCTTCACAATTAGATACTTCATCAGGCATATTTGCTGATGTATCGATAGGTAAAAAATACATGGGTCAGTAGATGGAGACACTTAAAAGCTACACACTGAGTCAGTTTAGTGTGGAGTTTAACCTGTTGTTAAGTCAAGTAGTTACATGAAGTACAAGAGGTGAAACTAGTTTGGCAAACTAACATTTGTATCTTCAAAAGCAGACTACTAAGACTACTTTCTGCATGAATTAGAAGTAAACATGCTTTAGCAGGGGAAAAGGGAAATGAGCAAAGTGAATTCAAGCTGATCGTAATCCTGAAGGATTCCTCGAGCGGTTATATTTCAAGAAAGAGAGCCCCTACCTCTCAGGTCTGTGACCTGAGATAAAAAGTGTGCACTAAGCATAAATTCCTGGCAACTGAATCAGGAAAGCATACGCAGTAAGTTTCTCCAGAGACATGAGGACAGAAGTCTCTCAGATTTACTCTTCATGCAACCAGATTCATTGTGGTTTTCTTTATTTATCTGTTTTTCACAAACATTTTAATTGCATCATCCATTTGGATCACTGTAAATTAATATAGTACCCACTATGACTGAAAATTAATTTGAAGATAATGGCACTTATCCAAGAGTATGATAAACCTAAACCCCAAAGTTATGGCACTGTTTAACAATGACCCGGTTCCCAAATATTTATTCCAAGGTATTCGGAGGACATGGAAGCAGCATAAAATTTTCTGACACGTGCTCAAGGCAGGATGTACCCATAATTTAATTCAACAATACTAAGTAAAGAGAATTGAGTAAAGGGTATTCATTTATATAAATGAATTAAACACGTGTAAATGTAGGAACTCCAATAGAAGGTGCCAACCTCTCCCTTACTGCTTCACGTGATCTATGAAGATCACAGAATGGTTGAGGTTGGAAGGGATCTCTGGAGGTCACCTTGTCCGAGTCTCCTGCTCAAGCAGGGTTGATCACAGACAGAAAACGGCATGACAGCCTAGTGCACACAGACAGAGACCATAGACATCATTGAAAAAACCTGTGATTTGAGAAGGGAGATGCACAATACAGGATGTGGTTTACAAAGACTATTGAAATAGTGTTTTAGCAAACATGGGCAAAAGAACAGCTTCCATTATATGACAATCTAGGTTACATTAAGCAATGAAATCCAAACTGCATTCTCTGCCTTTTACTCAGTCTGAATGGGGTTGATAACAGGGAATATGTAGTAAATGAAATTTCCTGAAAGTGCTCCCTAGAGTTTCTTGTTTGGAAAAGGTAAGGAAATTAAAATTTAATTAATTAATTAAAAAGGAATGAGTGTTCAAAAGTGCCCAAGACAAAGCTGCAGCATAAGCTCACTCTAGGTTTGCAGTGTTGCAATGCTACCTTTTCAGACTTCCATAGCAAATCCAGCAAAACAATAATTTCCATTCATACTGCATATTAAAAAAAAAAGCTTTGACACTGAAGAAAAAAAATCTATGAATCTAAACAAAGCTATGAATCTAACTTGTTATTATATGTCTATACACGTACAGCCAGTATTTGCATTCTTTATTTCATCTAGGATGGAAAGAAATTATTCGTTTGAGTTCTCTTAACCTCTGCCACTAACTGACTGCAAAAAACTATGAAATTTCCACATAGTGGCACTGATGTTTCTAAAGACTGGCCTGATCCCTTCCTCTAAAACTGCTTAAAATTAGCTTCATTAGTAACAATGAAAGATTCAAACAAATAAAAGTCTTCTAAAGGAATTCATGCATATTTGAGTGTTTTCCCAACAGTCTAAAATGATGCGTGGCTCCCTCAATCCTCATGTTTTAAAAAACGTTCACCTGACAATTAACTAACTTCATAGTTTGCTAAAAGTATTAAAATCATAAAGCTATTGAGTATGCTTAGAAAAATCCAGCCCATAGCAGATCCTGGTTCCTAAGTGAGAATATTGTGGAGAGTGGATTCAGCAATTCTTGTACAGAAAAACTTTACATACAATTAAAATGTTTTCTGCAAGAAAACAGATTTATACTAACCAGTAAGCTTATTTATGTTTTGACTGGATGGCAATTAAAAATTATGTACCAAAGTAAGAAAATAATCACTGCTTCTAGCAACAGAAAATTTATTCTTTGGTTCAGAAGCACAACATCTGTTTTCAGCTGTTTCAGCCACTAATTAGTCTGGAGCAAGAATAATGCAGTAATACTGATAAAATCTTCTAAGAATATGCGATAGCAAAAGGGAACAAAGTAGGTGCTTTTTGGTGGTTCTATATACGGTATATAAATCAGCAGCTCCTTCTCAAAAATCAAGACCATAGTAAGTACTGAATTCTAAAATACACCCGCTGTCGCTAAATCTGTACAGATTTTTGAGTAAATTACATTGACATTCTAGGTACAGAATCACTAGGCCTACTGATAACTGTTTTACGCGGAATTAACAATCTGTAATAAAAATTTCTAGATCCAGGGATTATTTACAGGTAGTGCAAGTATGCAGAATTTTTTTGAGTTTCTTTCCTATATTCGTATTCTTTAATGCCATTAATATAAATTTATGTGTGCAAAATTTGAAGAGATGATGGAATAGACTTAATGTAGTACAGCAACTGCTATACTGTACCAAAAACAGGTTATAAAGAAAAAGTCCATCTTCGTTTTCTTTCTTCCTATAAAATCCAATCAACCTCATAATTCCACTCTTCATTTTCATGTAACCCTCTGAACTTTAATGCTGGGGAATAAGCTACAGAGGAAGAAAGGTAAAAGAAAGTGATAATAGCAGTGTGTTTAATAAGTAGCGAATAGATATTACATAAGGCAACAAATGTTGCCTTCAAGGCTATTCCTGACATTTCTTAAAGGATTTGTCTTCACAAAATGGATTATGAAAGTCTCCAAAACCAAAATAAAAAGTTTCATAAATTACAAATTGCTGTGATTTGGACTAGATCATCTTTCACCATTAATTCTTTGTACTAGGTCATCTTTCTACCATTATTATAAGAACTAGGAATTATTACGGAGCTCAATCAGAAGACAGGAATCAATCTACCTAAATTTTGGGAATTTCAGTGCAGGTGCAATGCAAGACCAAATTCTGGAAATAAAATCAAAGTCTACTCCTTGGGCAGATAGAGAAGACAATTTTTTCACTCAAGCTACGGATCGTATGATATGTAAAGCTGCCTTACATGTGTCTCGGCAGACAAAAGGCAATTCTTGTCTTAATGGGACAGTGGGAATATATGCGTAACAGTGGATAAAGTGCTTTCTTTGTAGCCAATCCCTTGACTTTACCCCTACTCAAATCCTGAGTAAAAGCGCTCATACATCTGTAGAAGGTGGGACAGATTTACATTTAGCAGTTTTATTTTGTATTGCTCCACTACTTTCAGTCCAAAAACCAGTTTGAGAAACAGAATTTTTCTAGCAAGTTTAAAGAACTCAAATGATATAAATAAAAAATAACTGATGAATGGATTACTATGATCTTTCTTCACTTCAGATAATATTTCTGCGCTATATCAGAGCAGATTACTGAAAACAATGATGGCCCATCAATTCCATTTGTCACCTTGCCTGAGGCAGTGACCTCTAACTGGTATCTGCTAAGAAGACAGAAAAGCCTACCATGTACCTGGACTGCTGCTCCATGACAGTGGGACAGAATTCATTCTCAGTCTCTAGTGGCAACTATTTCATATCCTGAATCCAGATGATCAATATATCCCTCATAACTTAGGCAAAAGCAATCCCACATCTTACACAAATCTAAA
>NW_009613300.1:121175-167009 GCF_000690535.1 Cariama cristata
CTGCTGAACTACTTCTGCTTCAACCTTATGGAGGGAGGCAGAAGCCTATTACTCCATGCTTAGCCCTAAATTTTTCCTCAGAAATTTAATTTCTCAGTGTTTTCTTCTTTTGTGTATTACAGGTCAGTTAGACAAATTATTCAAAGTATTCGAATTCTAATGAGGTGTCCATTATTTTTACACTTTCTGTAATTGTTCTGGTATTGGTAAACAGCAATACATTTTTCTCGTTATATCATTTTGGGGGAAAAGACCACAAAGTGACTAGAAAAGACCATTCAGAATTTTGGTTGAAAACAGTAAGAGCAAATGCAAAGAAATCTGAACTTTTTTCCTGTTTTTAAAGTTGTATCTTTTCTAATGGAAACACCTCTATTTTTTTGGAAAAGGTTTTATTGAAAAGAGTGAAAAATAAATCCTAATTTTGATGCTGTAATCCCAAAATGAGTTTTAAGAAACATGGATCTTGTCATCAGTCTCTGTTTTTTATTCTATACAGTTTTAACTCTGGCACCTTTTTACTTATTTTTGGTAATTATTCTACTTTGTTCATATGTGCAATCTAAAACTATTGCATTTACCTTCCACCTGTTGTGCAAAATTCCTTGCTATGTTGTATTTCTATTACACTCCCCTACCCCTAATGAAAAATATCTAAAGCACAAAGTGTTAACTATTTAAAAACACAAACAAAACAAAACAAAAAAGTAGGAGTCAGTCAATATAAAAGCTATTTATAAAGGAACAGTTATTTAAACAGCCAAACTGCCCACTTTGCAGGTGTGTGTATATTACAGTTCCCTATATGTTACAGGAGCACCTTAAGAGTTCTCTGTGGGTCAATATATGCATGTATAGAAATAAAAAAAATATTTATTGTATTAATGTGCAGTGCATGAGATTTAAATACTATCTGTACTATAGTTAACATTAATAAGATACCTTACTGCAAGAGCCAGGAGTCAAGCAAATTGATCTTTCTTATTTTCTTAATGAGTAAAGATATAGCTTTCTTAAATAATCAACCATCACCTGATAGGAACTCTCTCCACAAAAACAGAGAGGGCTTTTGAAAGTTTTCTCTTGTTTTTCTTATTCTTTGGTATTCATATGTAAAATAAGAAGCATAATCCTTACCAAAAGTAAACATGCATTTTTAAAAGAGATCTATGTATTTATGACTAGTGGTTGTGGTTTTTTTTAAGCTACCATTTTGAATAGTAGAACTGCATCGCAATGTAGACTGATTACGTTTTAATCCTTGGCAGCCTTCTCAAATATATAAACAGTAGGATAGCGATAAAGAAGCTTTCATTTCATGAAGAATAATGTAATTATTAATGAATTGAACTGACTTACAGAAATGTGATACATTAACATGTAACACATGAAAGCTACTATGGAAAAGACAAGCTTTTCAAAATGCATATGGAATAAAAGAAGACAAGTTGGACAGATAATGACCACAGGAAATGACCTAGAATCAAATGATGAAAAATTAAGGTAGAGTGAGTGATTTAGATTTAGGGGAAAGCTTTATCACTGTGGTGCAGTATAGTATCTGAAAAGAGAACAGGAAAATCAAGAGTGCAGACAGGGGAGAAGCACTCTCATTAGACACTGTGTTTCTACCTTCCCCATTTGTAAAGGCCTATTTTGTCTTTAAACGATGCTTATAGCATAAGATTTGTTATGAACCTAGTATGAAGACTACACATTCAGGAGCCTCTAGAGGGACAAGTAGCCTTAAGATGAGGAGGAATTTAGACATTCAAATGAAATATTGATTACCAGATCTTAAGGAGAAGGGTAGAAGTGAGTAAAATAATAACATTCACCTCCACAAAATTGGTGCCAGATGTCAAAACACGGACAATGAGAAGGAATGTTTTCATTAGGGGAATAAAGAAGACTGGTGCATTAGAACAGCAGAAAAGGGTCTTATCTTTAGCCCTTTTTGCCCTTGTCTTCCCTTCAGAGGGCAGTGGTAAACAAGTAGAGGTGCAGAGGTAATAGGAAGAAATATCATAGGCAAAGAACTCAAGCTTAAGTTAATAGGACATTTTAGGTTAATTAAGAGTAAGGAATGATGTTTATTGTTAAGCACACTCCCAGGAACTAATTTTATTTTATCTTTTTATGTTTCTCACCTAACAGACTACAGAACAGTAAGAGTCTTAGCAAATGTCTGAGTCCAAGACACACTTCTGCGGCACTCAGAAGTAACCAAAGCAGCCTCATGTATTCCTTTAGAGTTAAGATCATAAGGATGTGGACCAGAAGAAGAGTTTTCCAGTAACCCATGACAGATGGGAAAATCCCTTGGCAGGAGGTACATACCTAAATCCCTAAGGTTCAAAGAAAACTCATGGCATGCCTGTAGTTATTAAGGAAATGTAGTGTTCTCATACAGAAAAAGGTAGCCAAAGTTCTTTTGTCAGGGTCTTCATTGAATGTGAAAATGCAACAATTTAACTAACAAGCTACAAACACTCCTAGGGAAAAAAAAATATCTATTTTTTAAATCTGAATTATATAACTTTGATCCTAATTAAAATAGATCATTAAAACAAGTTGTATAACTGTTGCCTTATTACACCTTATTCCAGTCAAAAATGTTCTCCTTCATCAAACAAAAAAGAACTTTAGGAAGCGAAACAGGAAAAAACCGACCCCAAAAAAACAGTGACAGTGAGCAACTGCAGACCACTGCCAGTGTCATATTTCTGCTCCCAAAAGACAAACAATGTTTACTTGGTTGGTCTAATAGACAGAATCACTAACTATGCACACTTGCGCAAAGGGCGAGGGAGGAAGTCAGTCACACAGAACATAACAACCCGCTGGGACGCAGGTCACATCCAGTAGTGTAACAAAAGAAATCATTCCAATCAGGTTGTTTTGAAGTGAAATAGCTTGTGCCCTAGTGGAGCCTAGTCAGTTCCACAACAATGGCCAAGTCCCTAATTCAATAAAAAGTGATAAAAAATTTGATTTCCTTGCTGACTGTTGGTACTTACTGATTCTTCTCTACTGTTGAACAAACATGCAATGGACCAAAATCAATTAATATAAATACCCCTCATTGCTGCCTTGCTTTTTGTATACATTAACATGGAACTATAACTGGAAGATCTGTATGGCACTATGATATTTCTTGATTTTCCTTTGTCTTAAATCTTGTCCTATCATTTATCCCTGCATTGCTTTACAAAGTCTGTAATGCTATTGTATTAGTACTTATACATTCATTTTCCATGTAGTCACAGACAGACAAAATGCAAGGCAAAAAGTCAAACTTGATGCAAAATATAATTAAAATCTGGTAAGAATAAAGAAATAAAACAATTTAAAAAACACCTCCTAGCACAAAATACATAGGGCATAACTTTTTGGCACAGGATAAATCTGTGAAAGTAAGAGTTTTTGTCAAACTGACTCACAGAACATTTAGGTTAACAATGGAACAACTTTTGACTTTTTATATTCTGTGGATATTTGTATAGATGGCTACAGAAAAAGTATAGAAATTAACAATCATTAGTTTAAAAAGCACCTTTATTTTTGTTTCTTCTCTTTGTTTGAAAAAATTCTCTGATCCATTTGCTACATTGCTACATACAAAACCAGATATTCTTCTGAATATCCTTTATATGTATAGATATTTGTGTATATATATATTTGGATGCGCACATGCACACAGACTAATGTGTGATAAGCTAAGGCACAATGAAGGGAGATGCAGGTGTTGAAAGTGGTGGATTTGATGTTACGTTTATAGAAACAGAATGAAACAGATACGCAGGCAAACTAGAATGAGACAGATAAAACATTGTGCTGGTAGTTAGTTTAATGGAAGCCAGAACAACAGCAAGACATTACAACCAACAGGACATCACCACAGCCTAAACAAAGCCATGACAAAAAGGGAGTAAAAATAAATTAAGAGATGTAAATTCTAGTAATTAGAAGTCACGGGACATTTAAGTCCAATATAAATGGAAGACAGAAAAAAAAGATGTACTCCTGTTAGCCTGTCTTTAAATCAGAAGAGAAGTTGAGACTTCTTTGTAAAGGAACCATCAGTGACAATCATTAGCACATTTCACTTTTATTGCAAGTTAATGCAACCCAGGAAATGGTATTTCTCATATCGACAGTTGCTTTTTTTTTTATGGAAAGGATGTGCTCTGTGCAATTGGACTATCAAATCATTTATCTGTTATTGCTAGTGGTCTCTGGATTTCTCCCCTCCCCTCCATGATGCTTCTGAGACAGAAGGAGAATAGAAAAATGCTAATACTATAATGAAATTGTGTTGTTCTTTGAACCTGAAAGAAGTCTTGGAAATCTTGAGTTGCCAGATTGAGTCAGCAACTTAGTCCCACTTCTTGCTCTCTTTATTTGTCTATGTGTCTGGGAGGGTTGTTTCTGATTGCCACAGCATAACCTACATGAGACCTATTATGATAAAGCAGTGCTTCAGGATTTAATCGAAGATTATCGAAAAGCAGGCATGGCTGACAAAAGAATAATATGAAATTAACTGCATAAAAATTTGTGAAAGTGTATCTGTTTTGTACATACTATTTTAGGGTGTACATCACCTAACAGAAATTGCAGAGCCAATATTTTGGACGCAGGGTTGCAGGTCTAAATGTTGAAAGGAGCTGGCAATTCTATTCCAGTTCAAAAGAACTCTTTTCTACCATCACTAGAGCTGAAATTCTTCATACAGACACACTTTTTTGAATGAAAGAACATGATTCTCCTGGATTTTTAAAAGTTCTTCCTGTTTTACTATATGGAATTTCTGGGTATCAAAAGGCTTTACAAGGAATGGTGTTACTAAATACCTTGACGAATAGCTATGAGTATCTCTGATGGAGATCAGATAGACCCTGACAGAAAGGTCTTTCTATAGATAAGAACATCCCTTCAGTTCCCTTTTAGCTGGGGAGAACGAGCCTACTGATTAGGGAAACCCAAATTTTCATGTAGTCACTGTCATGTCAGAACATCTCTGACATCACGATCTCTGTGATCACACACCTGAACTTTAAGACTAGACCACACACAGGGTGGTGAAACTGTTTTAAATTTAACTTTCAAATTAGTTACAAGAACCATGTTGTCATACCAGTGGAAAAATTCAGACAGGTATTTAAGACAGGATAAACTGTAGGGTACAGCTTGTATGGTAACCAACAATGTACGGCTGTAATGAGACGAAAGATTTGAAAGGGTTATTTGCAAACTGTCTAATAATAAGTAATTTTAGATGTCTCAAGGCCAGTCATAGTGAGAATGCAGTTTATAGTTTTATAATCTTTGCGACATGGTGCCCTCCAGCAAGCACAGAATGGGTCCTATTTCAGTTGTTTTAAAAGAACTGAATGTATCAGAGTAAAGTTGGTCTCAGCATGTTAAAACAGCATGAAATACATTCCCTTGCAAATTGTTTACAGAAAAAATGTGTTTATGGAAATGTATCACTGATTAAAATTACTAAAGGTAAAAGACTCTCTCTGAGTCTTTTAATTGTATTTCTTCCTAGAGTGTGGCTAGTAAGGATGCTATTCTAGACTCCCACCATGAAAAATAATAACAAAGTGTTTTTTTTTCCTTTGAACTACTATTTTCCCTAACTATTTTGAAAATTCTAGCTTTTAAAAAGCTCATGGCTCCCTTGATGAACAAAATCAAACTCTACTCCTGGAATTTTGGACTTCTGAATAGGCACAGATCTTTTGTACTTTGAAAACAGAGTCTGTCAGAATTTTATCTTAAAAACAACTTAGTGAAGAAGATGTTTTGATTCTGAAAAATGATTGTTTATGCTTGCTCACTATTGAGACTGAACAGTCATACCACAGAAGAGATGTGTAAAATAGCTTTCTGCAAAAACTTCCTGAGTGAAAAAAGTATAAAAACATTAATGAAAGTACTCACATTGAACTGACCTGATATTTTTTTCCAGTAGAAACATTTGACTTTCAAATTTTTCAATGAAAAATCTAATTTCCTCAAAATAAACATTTTTGACTGTTTTGGATTTCACACAGAGATTAAAACTTTAAAAAGATCTGTTTCAAATAATTTTCACTTAGCTTTCAGTTTGGAAAATAAAAAAAACAAACAAACCCACAACAATCAGTTATTTTCATGCTGCATGCTCAGACTCTCTTTAACAGCTATTTGTATTCTTGACATGTACCTTTTCTTAACTGTCTGAATCTTCTGTGAAGAACAGGACTGGGTATGGGGAGGCTGTGCAATATGAGTGTTAAGGGGAATAAAAGTTCTGCTCTGATGTAAGAAATAAACAAATAATGCTGCCAGTCAGAATTCCTTAAAGTCTTCAGACACGTAGACAAAATCTGCCATCTGAGTTTGGAGGGGCAGCATTACTGCAAACCAAAGCTAATTTATACATTTTGCATTCTTAGTACTAAAACATTTACAAGTAAACTACTAAATATAAAAGATTACAAGTTCGCTGAATCAGAAGAACCTCAGCTTTTGGTATGATTAAGTTTTAATTGTATTTTTCCTTAGGGATCACTAGTAGCTAATAAGCTCATGAAAACAGGACTTTAAATAGCACTAGTAGTGAAAGTCACCCCATGCGCCATATTTTGATATGCTTGGCTGCCTAAGGCATCTTATTGCCTGAAGTTTCAAGAATTCAGTTCTCATCAATGAAAAAATCTGTTAAAAAACCCTTAAGAAATCCTTATTTTTTAAATGACGGCTGTCTCAGTACATCATGGACCTTTTGTGAATCTCCGAGATGCTGCTACCATGTCTTCTCACTTTTACTGCGGTTTGTTTGTTAGAAACACTTCTTTGTGAGTCACAAATTCTGAATCACACTTTTCTCAAATTTAATTATATGCATCTCACTGTCTGGTAACAGTGACTGCAGTGATAGCAGTGAATAGAGATTGCGGCTATAAGCATTTAGAGTAACTTCCAACCTCACAAAAAGTCTTTTCTTCATTTTTTGAGACTATTGAGTCTTTCTGCTAACTAGTACAAATTTGATCCCACTGTTTTCTCAGCCGGACCAAGGAACTCTTGGACTGTAGAATGTATTGCTTCCAGAAAAGAGAGCAAGAGGAGCTCATATAGGTATAACCTATCTACAAAGTATGTGTCAGATCGAGGATGGATGCATCATTCTGCAAGCAAAAAGAGTGGAACAGAACCAAAACCACATCTATGCTATAAATCGGCATGAATCAAATGAAGTTAACTTCTTTCTCCCAGGAATTCACCTTTTTTTCCTTTCTTTAGGTGCTTCTGAATGGAGGTGGTTAAAAACCTGGCAGCTAACATGGAGGTGGTCTACACTGTCCTGGTTAATGATTAATTAAATTATAAGCTGTCATTAAAATTGAGTTGAGAGTCTTTATTTATTTCCTCCTACATATCCTAACCAATGTCTCATTTGCAAATCCAAGTAAGGCCCTCATTCATTTATAATGTTTAATTTGGATGGTCACATAAAAATGTTACTGCATAATTTGAGACAATATAATTGCATTTCTGTAACTACATTTCTGCAATTGAGAATAGATGGAAATCTTGCACACACAAACATGTAGAAAGAATAAATATTTTTCAATGTAACCATTAATATCTATGAAAATATATTAATTAGATTGAGGAACATGACTAATAAATGAAGGACATCTTCAAAATCATCAAAGAATTGAATAGCAACATTATAGTACTACTCTGATTGATTTATTAATTAATGATGATAGATTTCTTTACCCCATAACAATTCAGTTAGTTCTATCAGAAAACTGACACTGGTATATGACAACCAAGATGCACAGGAATGACTTACAGAACATCAAGTTAAGAATTTATTAAACACCGAGAAAAAACAAGTGCTAATATATTAAGGTTCAGAATTAACTAATCCTACGGATTTGCAGGGCCCCAAGATAGCATAACAGGTGCAACAATTACATATGGCACAACTTTAGGGACATACTAGCCAATCATCTGGGAGCTCTGCAGTTTTGATGAGAGAATGAACTGTTAATTAACGAATATTAAGATCCCAACTTGTCAAGTAAAATTAAACTCATGGGATGAAGCGTGGCTGTCCATGAGAAGCTAAGCTATCAAAACTAAACCAGGTCAAAACTAGGGAATGCCTTTTGGAAACAATGAAAGGAATATTTCTGCTGTTTAATTTCTGATGGTTCAAAGTACCTCATAATAGCTTGGTTAATCTTTTTCTGTGAAACCTCTGAGGTATAGAAGGCTCCTGAATATGCTATTTTGTAAAGGTCCAGGGGTCCACATTACCTCTGAGCTTCCACATGAGGTGGACTTCTTTCCCTTCTAGCAAGACTCTATTGCATTTGACATCCTAGGGATTTCTCTCTAACAGTGAAAGGATTTGAAGGACGATCTTACTGCTTGAGAAAATTACCCTTTCTGAAGATGAGTACCTCACAGTTTTGAACTATACAACCTCCATGTCACAACTGCTGCCCTGCACAGATACCATGAAAACCTATTTCCTTAGTCTGAAGATAGGAAAGATGGTTTCACAGAGGTAACTGAATTTCCCTACGCGTAGAGTAGTTCCCTCACTGTGCAGATCTGAGTATAAGGGCATAGGAAGATGCACACAATGCATGCACAACAGCATGAGGACGCATACTCCTGTATGAAGTCCCTGCACTGTGTTGGGCTGAAGATGAAACTTGTAAATGAGAAAGCAAAGTTGGTCAGCTGGTTTCCACATATAAGCAAGAATACCAAACTTCACAAAGAAATATGTTCTTTTCAGCTTTCATTTTAAATTCAGGGATTTGACAGTTTAATTATTCACCTGAAATAAAATCCTGGCCCCTGAAAAGTCTAGAAGCTGTGGAAGTGTTCTCAATGAGGCAATTATTTAATCTTTTTCTTTTGAATGAATACGGAAATCAAAGTAAAGTCCAGCAGACATTTTGTTCTATTTGATCTAGCCTGGATTTTCTATTAGTTAGTAGTTAGATGGTTTTCCCATCTCTCAAGATGGGTATCAGTGCATACCTTGTTTGGATTTTTAAAAGGCAGTATGCATGAAATAGGTCTGAAAAACAAAATTACTTCTGTTATAACACATGATGTAAGGTTATGTCCATTGGCTACTATTTTTATTATTGCCACTGATAGTGACACAATAGCCTGCTCATGATGAGGAAGAAGTCTCAGCACTGGTCAGTCAATCAGCTGAAAAACAGTGATGACTTTTACGCACTTCCATAATGAATTGAATTGCAGCAGATCTGCTTCTCTGAAGTAAATGTTTCCTCTCAAACAAAAAAATTAAGAAGACTGAAAATGTGTAAAACTGTGAAAAAAAGTCTTCCTGAACATATTTTTTTTTCTGCTTTTGCTTTTTTTTTTTTATCAGTAAGCTGGTAAATTCCATTTAATATTTCCAAAATTATCTTAAAATGTAAAACACTCGGTCTGCTGAACTAAGTGCGAATGTTGATTATTTGAACCGTTGGTTCACAGTCCAAATACTACATTGGATTCTTTCGTGGGTACTTCTCAATACATTGAGTTTATATAACAGCGTACAACTACCCTGTTTTAAGTCGCATTTGGATGTGATAAATAAAATTAAATAGTTTTTTGACTAGATACCTGGCTCAGTGATATTCAGCAATCAGTAACAGGGGTCATACTTCCCATTTGCAAGAAAGACTGAAATTAGTAGGAAAAAAAAAACCCACAAAAATGTGACTTTTAGTCTTGTCTCTGAAATATTTGACATTGAATTGCCACAGCTAAAAAGAAAGTGCCTTTAAAAATATGAAGGAATGTTTAATAGATTTTAATGCAAATCTATACCAGGAAAAACACACCCATGGCTAAATACTGAAGACTTGCATTTGTTCCTACATGAAGGCAACACAGAAAATTCATGGAAATGCTGAGATCGCATCTAGCAAGCAAGAAAACCAGGCACACATACACATGATTTCTGGTATTAAAAGCCAAACTCTGTTGTATCACAATTGACATATTTTTCAAATTACTTCAACTATATAAAGGCTGGAAAAGTGACATTCCATTAATTCACAACCTCTGTCTGATATAAAAAGCTACAAAGGAGCTTCCCCATAATGCACTGCAAATTATGTCGCTAATAGTCATCTGGAGGCAACACTTCTCTCTAATTTGCAAAGCCAATTCAGACCTTCCACTAACTCAGATCTAGGTCCCTCCACAGTAGGGAAGGACAATTGTGCCAAACTGTGTTGAATTAAATGCGATTATTTGGCTGCATCTCTTGCTACTTACTAAGGTAGAAATGCATGTAGTAAAATGACTGGTTTTCTCTCTTTTTATGCCCTGTGTACCATTGCACCTGCAAAATCACAAAATTCTTACATTTACCTATGTGATTGGGGGGTGGGGGCAAGACCAGAGGAGTATTACCAAATGATTTACAGAAACCACCTTATTCAAATGACAAGAAATCTTTAGTCTCACTTTCTTGTCAAGAAAAGCCTCAAACACTTCTTTATCCAAATCGCATCAGATCAGGGCTTTAGGTTTTAGTCAGACACAAGGATTGCCAACCTGTTGAAAATTCTCTTTGATTTCAACTTGACTGTCTCAAAATGATCCCATGTTCCCTTTTATCTGCATGTTTATGTCTGAAAGCAGCAACAGCAAAAACTCTACTATATTCTTTGAAGGAAATATTTTTAATCAAAATAGCAACAGAACACTACATATGAGTACATTTTAGTTCTCCTTTACACTTTTAGAGGCTACCTATACAGCTCAGTCTTTGGAACAGGTTTCTACTGTATGTATATAAATGCTCTGTATTTCAGGACAGCAAATGTAAACCTCATCAGTTCTCCTGAAGTTTGTCAAAATAGTTCATCAAGCACGCTGATAAAAATTCACTTGTTTCTGCTTCTGTGAGTGTCCTCAGACAAAGAACTTTAGGTTACCAGAATGAAAAAACGAGATGGCACACAAAAGGGACAGTGAGTGAGACAGGAAACAGGACAACAGGCTGGAACCTTAATAAGTTATCAGAAGCTGTTGAAGAAAGACCTTATTCCAACCCCTCTCTCCCAAAACCAAACAATGATGACAGAATATTTGGAATAAAGGAATAGAGTATTGTAAAACAACAGACAAAATTTAAGATGAAAGAGTTATTCTCTTTATATCGTCCTAAGCAGGGTCTGACATTACAGCTTTTGGATGCGTGGCATGGTAAAGATGAACTCTCTTTCTTTGCCCCCTTTTCTTTGTCCCCCAAACAAGAATCAGTGTGAAAGATGAGGAGATAGGCCAGGTCTACTGAAAAAATATATGCACATGCAATCTGCCTATTCACTGGGAACTTAGGGATAGAGATTTCCTGCTGCTGAGGAAGATGTTATCAATTCATAGGGGAAAAATTATATAGCAGCTTTTTCATTTGTGCTAGATGAACATTGTCAGAAACTGAGCACAGAACAGATGAGTTTCTAGGTACCACTGAAGCAAGTAGGCTACAATATATATATAATGTAACAGTAGTCGTTCCTGGTCCTCTAGCTCAAAGCATATTTTATATATATGTAAAATAAATACATACATAATAAGAATACAGTCAGACAGTTTAAAACACACACGGACTAGCCAGATTTAAAGCTTTACTTAGAGGCAGGTGTTGTGAATTCAAATGAGCAAACCTCATTTGCTTATGGCTTTATTCCTTCCCTTGCTGAACCTTCCTCTCTGTGTCTCGCAGGCAGCCTGGTATTTCACAAAACTACTCATCTGACCTAGGACACCTTCCTCTCTTTTTAAAGTTTTTCTTTCTTTAGTGGTGTAGCCAATTTCACAGCCTGCTCTTTTACCACCCGGTTTCTAGTACCAAAGCGCAATCTGGGCTCCAGCCTGTTAATAATGGAGTCAGGGAGTGCCGAAGCCATACCTGCAGGAATGTTGTTTCAGCTGATGCATTGGTAATTATGAGTCCATACAGGGAAAGGGCATTTATTAGTTTTGCCATTCAGTTGTATGACAGTAGGAATGAAGAGCATTATGTAAATTATTTTTTATTCCTGTGAAAATAAGCATGTAAGGATTTGGTGCTAGCATTTGCATTTTTCCTACAAGTTTATTTTTAAATGTTTACATTTGCATTTTAATTGGGAAACAATATTTGATATGGACAGTACCATCAAACTCTTAAAGGCCACTTACAGCCAAGAATAGATTTACTTTCTATTAAAAACCTTTTGCTGATATTTAGCATATTCATTTTTGGAGACAGTTCAGAAAAAGATTATTCTTATAGATTCTTTGAGATGAGGGCTTTGTATTTTGTTGGAAAATAAATTTCTGAAGCAATAACAGAAGTATGTACAACTTTGTATTGGTAAGTAGTCACGTAGTATAGGCTTATGCTTTTTAATATTGCACTTTTGAATGAGTGTCATAAACGCACAGTATTATTTTTTCAAATACATAAATCCATAAAAAATTCAAAATACACAGAAATATTTTAAAATGCAAGTCTGTTTGGACAGCTTTTGTATTACACCTTATCTAAAAATAACTTTAGAAGTAGACCAATACTCTTTAATTATCTAGGGGAAAATGGACTTTTGTTAACAGAGGAATAATTCCTGAAGAGTAACTACCATGCTGTTAGACTTTTCTAGGTTTGCCAGCGTAGGCATCTGTCATATGAGTTTCCCCTTGCTACCCAACAAATGGCCTGAACTTAATTCAGGAGGGAACATCCAAGCTGTCAAGTCATGCAGAAGCTTTTTATGATCACCAAGAAAATGAACAGATAAATGCGAAGGTTTTACATATTTTCTCAGTGAAAGTAAAGTAATGTCAGAAGTTTAAATATTAAAGGAATTTCTGCTCTTTGCATGTAAACCATGAGAAAGAACATTTCACCATCTTTGAATGAAAACAGTAACATGGTGAGGAAAAAAAATTTTTAGCACTTCCTCATATTTGTGATAATCCATGGATGACTTCTGACATTAGCAGAGGTCTTATTCTTGACTAGATGAGTCAGAAGCAAGTAAGAATTTGTAGGGATATTTAGCAATGAACATATTAAAGCAAAGTCATCACTTCTCGCAATTCAGAGGGAAGTTTGTAATTCAGTTTTTGTATGTGTCAGAAGGATAGCATAATCAAAAATAATTTAATACAATTTTACAGATTTATCATGTAGCTTCTAGTACACATACTCTGGAGGAATTACAGAAAAATATGCATGCCCTTCAGCAAAAAAAAAAAAAAAAGAGACAATCATTACAAGAAAATACAAGGTTCAAGATTTCCACTTAGTAAGTGGGAATCCAAATCTGCTATGTGTCTGTAATACTTAATCATGGGTTATTTCAGCTTTGGAAGACATCTGTGAAAAATGTGCTAAAGTAATGATTTAAATACCCCTATAATTCTTGTAAGTAATAGACAATAATTTCTATTATTAAAATTTTCTCCTCCAGTTTAAGTAAATTCACCATTTGACTCACTTTGCTGAACAATGAAGTAGTAACCACTGACTTGAAAATTAGCAGTTTTCTAGATTTCAATGTCCTATTTATGTCTACTTTGTGTAACTAAAACATGGCACCAACTGATGCTATGTGCTTTACTAAGTATTTATAAGAGATACAATTCAATTGAAATGTAATTAATTTGTATTTTAACATATAACATTTTAGGAACTGAAAAGCACTGTTTCTCTAAGACTTAAAGATACTAATCAGTCATATGACAGGGAAACACTAAACACACCACCCAGGTTAAGGGAATGCTGTTGAATGTAGCACAAATCATAATTCTGGAGATGGAATTAAATTAAGCACGGGAAGAAGCCATCTTTGTTAAGGAGATGGACAAACAATAGCGTTACTTTGGCATTTACAACTAGAAGCATGACATCGGTTAAGATAGACTAATGCTTTGAAGTGTTTGGTAAATCTGCTCTCTTATGATGTGTTTCTTACCTCTTTAGATTGTCAGACTTGGGGATGAGAAGAAATTTTCCTATGCAGAATGCACTAGAATAATCTGGCGACCATTTGCCAATTTGAAAAGCATTAGGCACTGTTTTGTCTTTCAGTACAGGGAAATCTGGTTGAAATAGATGCTTTAAGATCTGTGAGATAAGGTCTTCCAGTTCTACGAAAGTATGTTGGCAAATTGTGAGATGTTTTAGATTTTTATTCAAGCGCTTATATTGCAGCCAGAGAAGACGGTAAGGAATTTAAAAATTCTGTAACAAATCTATGTGAATAAATAATATTATGGCAAATGAAATTCAGTTTTGAAATAACATCCTAACCCCCTACTTTCAGATTAATGTAAGTGGAACAAAGAACAAGAATTAATGACTCACTGCTCAATTTAAAACCAACTATAATTTCTCAGAAAAAAATGTTTCAAGAAAGATGTCTTCAATCAAGCAGTAACGGTCAAACCAAGACATAACACTTAAAAATAATTGTGCATTGCCATTTGTAATTGTGTTCTATAATGAACACCTGAGCTCAGAAAAATTCTAGACACAGGTGACAAACCTGGAGAGACTAAAAACATTGAAAAAAAGCAATGCTAGCTTTAATGTTGAGAGAAATGACAGAATGTTATCAAAGGATACAAAATAAAGAATAAAAATCATGCAAACTTATTCGTTCCTTCAGTCCAGGAACACAGAGACACTTTGATTACACTTGTAGTACTAATAGTGTTTAATTGTGATGCTTGTAACCATCAACCATTCTCACAGGTACTATTATTAACCTGTGATAGTCATAGCCATGGAGTATTTTAGAAGAGCTATAAAAGAAGATGAGAGCTAAGAATAACTTATATTACATTCTCATACCAATCTGTTCATCCTGTCCTACGCAGACAACACAAAATAGAGAGGTCCTGGACAGAAATAACTGAGAAATTATTTCCTCTAGTGAAATTCTCACTGGCTTGATGTTAATGGAAGAATTAGACCTGACTTCTACACCACTAATCAACCAATTGCTTACTTCTCGTATGTTAATCAATGAAGTGCAGTGGGGCCTGTAGTGGATCAGGCAGTGAAAATGCTTTCCCTAATGTTCCCTCTGTTCACTGACTATAAATTCAAGTATCTGTTTCTTTGGAAAAGCAAAACAACCCTTCCCTGCCTTCCAAAGGAAACGTTAAAAAAAAAAAAACCCAAACCAAGCCCCCTCTTTAAATGTTTCAATACATATCAACTAACACAAACCAGAATTTGACAGAAATTTGTATCTGAGGTTAAGTGATTCCTGGCAAATCTGTCAGTCTTACACATTACTCTGAATGTATACTACACCATACTTTGAAGTATCTGATGCTGGAAATACATGTCAGAAGCAGACTCTTGGATTATGAACCATGGAACTAATTCGGTATTTCACCTGATGTTGAAATCTAATCTATAGATCAGTATAACCACTAAAATCAATAAGTAAAATATATTTACCTGCTTTGAGGACTGTTGATGGGGAAAGAACTTTGGTCTGGGATGTAAATACTCTTATTGAAAATTACAGGCCACCTTTAACATCTACCTAATGGGAGAAGACACCAGACCTTTCAAAAAGTTTTTTTTTAATACTTTGGGGACTGTAAACTGACCTATGCTGTGGAAAGATGGAGGGCTAAGCAAATTCTGCTAAAGTAACGGAAGTACCTATACCAGTTCTGCCTACAGAGAGGTAATATGACTTTCTTAATACCTTTCTTATAAGTGGATTAAGAGTACATTATCCTCTTTTGTTAAAGACGACACATAATCTCATCAACAGCTGCACAGCACTTGCACAAAGGCATAATCAATAGGATATGAAGACAGATCATGTTGCAGTCTCTTCTGGAGAGGTATTATCTATATATCAGTTCACACTGTGGTTATCAATACACTAGCACTGGTAGTCCAACAGTTTTTACCTTAGTAATTTCCATTAAGACACTTCCCATGCCCTGTTCTGTGTGCTATCCACAAAGTAATAAATGAGGCAGACCATATTCTTGATCCTCAGTTTCTCTAAGATGATGTAGCCAAGAAGTTCTGTAAGGTTTTGAGATGGACGGCCAAATGAGAGAACTTTGAATATGCATACAAACGTCTTGAAGAGTAACAGTTTCAGGTGAGTAATTCTTTTTTTTTCTGTGGTGTGACTGTCTCTCTGTGAACTTACATGGTAATGATTCCAAGTAGTGTCACTTGCAATGAACTGGAGGAGTTCTTCACAGTCTCTAGTTAAGTAAAGACTCAGAGCTGGACTTCTCAAAGACTGTAATTTTTCTAGACACTTCAGGAAGTGCATAGCAATTAGCAAAAGTGTGAAAGGAGCTCCAGGTAGCTGTATGGCAAATGTCACATATGAGAAAGTTAATGGGAAAGCCACTGCTTCTGCCTGAATTGCAGCCAAGTGGACCGTTCATAAGTAAAAGAGAGTTAGTGATTTTGATGGTGTTCTTCTATACACCAGATGTCTTTGAGAGGGGACTGGCAGTTCCTTGGGTCTTTCAGCTTCTGATGAAAAAAGACTGTTCTTGTAAGGTCATGTCCTCATTATAACATCTAATTTTTGGAGATTTGTTTCCAGAGAAGACATGGGAAGTTTAAGGAAGAATACAGGCAAGTTAACTTTCTTCAGTACATGAAAGTCAGAATTCTCTTTAGGTAAAAGCTTCAGATGGATCCTAGCACTTGCCCTTACGGAAAACAGTGCAAAGGAATTAACTGTAAGAGCTTGAATCTCAGCTATACTTGTTGAAGAGGAGAGATCATAAAGACTGTTTTCACAGATAAATCCAGAAGACAGCATTCAAAAGATTCAAAAGGCTGTCACATAAGAAGATAAAGGACATGAATTGTTCGTTTCTGACAATAGGCCAACTATTAGTAGCCTAGCATGATTTGCAGGGGTTTCTGATGTGAAAACTGAGCAATGGAAGATCCTGCAGAGTGAGAGTTGCAAAGCAACCTCCCTTGTGGAAGCAAGGGCGTTACTGAACTTCAGTTTAAACATTTAGATTCTTATATTTTAAATAAGTACTCAGCATGAATCACTTTTTGTAAATATACATAGGGTTGTTGTCATAAAACTCATCTCTTAAGGGACTTGGTTCTATAGTCTCTAAATACAGTTAAGATTGTATCTGTACTGAAGTGTATATTGTAAGAAAAGTCTCTGAGAGAGCGAGCTAGAAGATGGTATGTCCAGAAATTGGACTGTATAGCTGTGGGGTACAGTATATAAAGCCTGTTTGTCAAATATATCAGGCTTCCACGGGTGGTGCAATTTTGACTGCCAAACTGAAAACCTGAAGAACGCTTGAAAAAGAGAATATAATGGTGGTTGCTATAAGAGGGGAGAAAGTAGAGTTCTCCAGTGTACTTTCATACATTTTTTTAATTGAAGCCAGATTTTGCAGTGCTGATAGTGTAGGTGCCAGGGGACATCTGCCACTAACTCTTAGCTACTGAACATTGGGATTCTGATTGCTTTGTCTGGGCAGAATTTATATCAGTCATGCTACAGCCCATGTAGTAATAATCCAAGGTGAAATGATTCTTCTTGGTGAGAACATAACAGAAGATCTTTAGGTAGAGACTGTTGCTGAACACAGGCCTGTTGGGTGTTAAAAGGATGTTTAACATGAAAGAAGAGACTTTTTATACAGAATAGCATGTTCTGAGGAAGTGTCTTCTCAGGGTAACTGCTGCCACTATTGACCGCACCATGGTGTCGAAGTCATCAACTATGTCCTGAAGCAGTGCCCTACAGACAAGTTTACTTTAAAGTAGGACAAAATCAAGGTAGGATGAGATCTGAAAAGAACCTATTTGGAATAGTAACTTTTATTTCTGTACTTAATAAATCATTTTCCAATGTGGGATTGAACTTAATCAAATTGAATTGAAATGGAAAATTACATTAGAAAGACATCAATTTGTTTATATCCCCTGAAAGAAACAGGTCAACTTACTTCTTCCTGTAGCAGGAGCTTACTGTAGACAATGAAGAAAGAAAATGCATGTATTACCTCATGGCTTGGTCTATATATGCTTTTAGATATAGCCCCACAAGAAGCTGGGCTTCACAAAATGACCCATGCAGGGTCCAGGAGGGCACCGATATTTCTATCTCCAGAGTAATGGTCTTATCTATAAAGGAAAAAGAATTGGTAAACAATATCCATTAACAAGTAGATGTTTCGAAGCAAAGCTTAAGGAATAAACAACTTTTCTTTTTTGTTCCTGTAAGGGCTTGTAGTTTTCATGTATTTGAGACCTGAGTTCTGCAGGGTTCTCAGCACCACCAGTCTGCTTTTCTCCAAGACGTACAATTAGAGGAGGGGAAAAGCATAGGGAATGAGGCCCTCAACTCCATTTCCACATCAGATGTGGTCAAATGATTTAGCGGCTAATGAACAAGCAGCATCCTCATAAGCAACTCAAGAGTCTGGAAGAGGATGCCAGGGTACTCAGTGAATCAGCACTGCTCTATTTTTAGACCATGCATATTGACAAAAAAATGATAAATGTGTGTGAATGCATGCAGGGGGAATAAAACTTATACTTAGTGGGGTTTTCTTCTGAAATTTCCTTTGGAGGAATTTTGTGGTCTCAGAAGAACTACAAGGGTGTACCGCTACTACAGAAAGCTGAGTTTAATACCTGATGCTATGCTGCTTCTTTCCACGCGCCAGTAACTTAACTGAGGAGTTTTTTGTGGCTTTTGAAGTGGCTTAGATGCCAACATCTCTTCATGTTCTGTTCCAAAGATGGCATGAGAGAGTTAAGAGAATGGGTCAAGAGATACCATTAGTTTCCATGATTCCTTCAAAGAAACTGGAGCAGGTTTAGGGGGGGTGGGCTTCAAAGAGTCAAACAGCATCAAAAGCATGTGTATGAAGCTAAGAATTCAGTTTGGTTTAAAAGCAAAGACAGGAAAAGAAATGTGTAGGACTCAGAAGAAAAAGCAGTTAGTTAATGCAGAATCATAAATGTGCTACAAAGAAACAGTGGACTGCAGCAGACTTCAAGAACATCAAGAAGAAAAGCTCTGATCTGGCCAGGCAACGAGAGGAATTAAGATGAAACTGTTCACTATGTGGACAGTGTGCAAAGGGACATGGCTTCGAAGTGTTCCCTCATGGATACAGCTTACATAAAAACTCCATGACACGACTAGGATACTGCTACCCAGAGTCCAGTATAAGCAAACAAAAGGACTGCAAAATTTTAGGTAATTTGTCATCACAGTTGTTTCCTTCAAGAGAGTTATTTCTACGTTTTGCCTTAAGTAATCACATTTTTAAAAACCTCCTTCCAAATGTTTGATTTTGTTCAAGATTTCCTTTCCTTCCTACACATACCAAATCAACAGTTTGTCATAGTAACACTTAGCAAATTATAATTGTAAGTTGAATTGTAAAGACTGAACAGATTTTCTTCACAACATTATGCATATCCATATGTTTCTGGAAGTGACAAATTTTTAAGACCACATTCCAAAACAAATAAACACTGCTGAGAAATTAGCTAACCTTTTCAAAATGAGCTAAAACAATGCTCCCATTGAATAGCCTGTAAAAAACAAAACAAAACAAAAAACAAACCCAAAAACCCAAAAGGAAAACAAAGACTATATACAGAATGTAAACTACAGATATCAAAATGTTGTAACTGGTTTATGGTGTGTATACAAACACACTGTAGGAAGGCAAGTGTTTGAAATGCATAATACGTTCTTTATTACACTTCTTTAAAATAATTTTTAAAAGCTATACAAAAGCAATGTCTAGACTACATTCAGAAGTACTAATAAAGATCGTTCAGAGAAATCAAAGCTCATTTTAAATGGAAGGCACACAAGGGACTGGGCTGAACCAGATCTGTGTTGCAATGTGCATCTGGCATTTTGAAGCACAAGTTGACGAGTGGAGTTGTGAAAAGCGTGATGAAGTTGACACAAAACCCAAGACCGATGACAATGGTGTGACAAGGAATTCATTACATCCTTTCTTTTGCCTCACGTTGCGTTCTGAAAGCACCGATTACAACATGGAACGTCAACCAATGCATACGTTTGTAAGAAAAAGGAATATATGTTATTTGTCTTACATTTTTTCACTAATGTGGGTTGTTTTAATAAAAATTATCCTTGTTAATATATAGTGAAAGCACAGTGAAGCTAAGTGACTTCCTCAAGGTCACAAGAAACTTCTTTGCAGGAAAAATGCAACTAAGAGAATTACTTCTAAGGAAAGTGGTGAACAACATGATACAGAGCACTGCAGAGTCTGTTTTTAGTGTCAAAGAATTCTAATTTATTACCACTAAATTATGAATTCATATAATAAGGGATTAAAAGAGGTAGCTTACCTTCATTTGAAACTGTATGAAAGTCACATGTTTAAAGAGATTTAAGTAATTTAAAACGTATAAATTCAGGGCTGTTCTTTGATTAGAGAAGAGCTATGATGTAGAAGGTATTAGGGAAAATCAGAAAAAGAAGTGCAGAAACATTACAACTGGTACTACAAGATATGGAATGTCTCTGAAAAAACAGGTGTGATACACAAATTGTGCCTACAGCTGCCTGAAAAACAAATATTTTTGGTCTGGTGAATGTTAATATCTTCTGAAGGTAGAGATAAATATGGATTTAATACCTGTTCAGACATTATTATTAAGAGGTGCAAAGTTTTTAGCAGGGTGATTTCATTTTCTTCACTGTTAAACATTCTAGGTTCTATTTTGTATTGACTATCTGAATTGCAGTAATGGGAAAATCACTCAACTTCTCATGTTCTTGCTAGTTAAAAAACTCTTGTACTGCATGGTAGAACTATAGCAATAAAGTATGTATACTTACTGACTTTCATTTAATGAAGTTCAGTTTGGTGCATATATACAGTTCCTACAGCACTTGAAATTACTGAAGCAAAACCTGTCTTTTTGGTTCTTCAAACAATGTTTGTTCTAATTCTGTAGCAGCTCTCCACTAAAAGTGTAGTTGCGAGCTTCTACTAAATCAGTCAGTGTATGATCTTACAAATGTTAAATCTAAAATCCTAACAGCAGTAACTGTAGAAATACTCCTCCTCATTGACATCTTAGACTTTCTTTCCTTAATGGTCTTATCTTGAAAGAAACTGAGTGCCCTGAAGTCAGATGACAAGGGAACCACTTAGAGTTCAACCCATTTCTCTCTCATGTAATTAACTACAGGTTTTTGAGCACACAGTGTTTTTCAGGCCTGAGACAGAAAAGAAAACTCTAAGTAGGTATGGACCCAAATGGCTGAGTTTAACTTAAATATCACAAATAATTAGAAGATTTGAGAGAATTTGGTACTGGTACTACAGAGAGAAACACTGGCAAGGGATAGATGAGGATCCTCTAGGACAGCAACAAACAGACTGGCAGCTTTGCTTGCAGAAGTCTGTAAGGAAGGGGAAATACATGTTGCATCTTAGGATCAACCAAATATCCACATCCATGATTTTTAGTGTATGGTAAAGTAATGAATTACAGATTCCACTGCTGTGATATGAAAATTCTCTGTGAGTCCATCAAGACAATCAGATTGAAAAGTCAGAGAAGCACTCATTTTGTGAAAGAATGTTTTTTCCATTGTTAATGGCAAAGTCAATTGCATCCCTCTATGCAAGTTTAATATGGTTAATATTGTTTCTTGTTTTCACTTATACAATCTCCAAGGAAAGCCAGACTGAACTGTGACTTACAGTCCATTGGTAAAAGACAATATATAAACTCCAGAAACAGTTTTAAATGAAACTCTCAATTTTAATTTTTTTTTTTCTTGCAGCAAAGACTCATATCAGAAGGATTATTTCCTCTCTATAATACTACAGAAACATTTAGGTGAAAAATGAGTTTCTCTTCCACTCTCTTCAATCACTGAAATTACATGAAGCTTGGTCCTTCTGCACAGAGATCAGAAAAAAGAAACATTTCCCTTTTCTGTTCACTTTTGCGGGTGGATTGGGTAAATTAAAGATATTGAAATATTTCAAAAACATGCAACTGTGCACAATAACTGAAATAGCCAATTTCTCCTCTTGTAAATTTTTATTTTATTTGCAACTTCCATTAAACCTCAAATATTCATCAGGATGGCACTAGTAAAACATCAAACCTTTTCTTTCTAATTAGGTGGCCGTATTTTCTCTGTTGTCTTTAGCATAAGGCACAATGGGTGAATTTAATTTTCACTGAAAAAGAGAGTTGCATAAAGAACTGCTCTTGTAAGGGCTAAAAAAACTCCTGCCTGTAAAGTGTGTATTAATAGTACTTCTGTTGGTATTTGAAGGTGATACATGCCCACGATACAAAAACTCTGCCTGAAAGGCTCATAAATTAGACACAATAGTGATACATGAGAACTGCCTCATTTGAGAGAGTTTCTCTTTGATCCCTCTGGTAAATCAAGAAAAGTCCACTGCTACCTCAAGAAAATGAGGGTACCTTCTTGTAATATTCCAGGGACCTCTTTCTGGGAAGGTATGGATCTAAAGAATTAACAACCTATGTGTCCCTAGAGAAACTGGACAAAAGATTTATCTTCATTTTGCTACATGAACAAACTGTATTTGTCTATGGATATTCTGATGCATAAACATTGGAGAGGCCTCATGCAGCCTTCCTCTTCGCATTTCTGCTGGCCAGGCATCAAGAACAATAACAACTCGTAGAAAATTATATTCTTATAGAAACTGAATTATTTAGGTACTTATATTTAGGTACTACAGTTTATAGCACAGTATTCCTAATAGCACTCAAGGAACATAAATCACATATAGCAAAAAGGAAACTGAGTCTTGCAATGATTATAAAATTTACAAAGGAAATCACCGATAGAGAAAGACTGAACTGCTCCTCTTCATTCATAAGGGCAGAGCCCAATCTATACTTTCTTTTCTGAATTGAAGGTCAAATGAGATTCTGATCAGTTTGAAATCATACTTTAGATTTCATTCTCTAGAATCTTTAGTATCACTCAATATGATTTAGATGTACTTAAAGAGTGTGGGTTTTTTTCTTAATAATAAACAAAAACTGTGATTTTATCCACAAGATTATGGACAAACTGTAAACATGACAACAATGTATTTACTGTGTGCCTCACCTCTCCCTCCCTGCTCTTTATCCAGTAACACAGTACAAAATCAAAGAAGATCATTCTGTATCTGAAAGCAGCAGCAATATCCAACTGAGTCAAAAGAAAGCTCCATCGGGCTGGTTGGCGGGTGGAGAAAGGCTGCGTGTAGGTTTCCTCCACACTGAGTCAAATTTTGTTCTGACAGAAAAGAGCTGAAAAATCCAAAGACATTTTATCTTTCTTTTGTTGACCCTGAGAGCCTATAGTTCTCTGCTAAATACATTACAGTCTGTTCCTTGCTATAAATAATATAAATGCTTTAAAAAAAATTAAATTAGGCTAGAAGACCACAAGAGGCTAAAAGAAAAAGAATAATGCACTGATTATTTTATTGTTACTTTGAAAGCGCATATGTCTCTTGAAAAGTAGTTTCCTAAATCTGTAGTGTGTACTGGGATAGATCACTGCTTCAGAAAATCTGGCCCATCAGAATTGCCTTCTTTCTACTTCTGTAGGGGTGAGAAACTGTAAGTGCTTTCAAAACAAAGTAATTAAAACCAAAAGAAAAAAGAAGTGAAGAAAGAAGAATAAGAAGCAGGGAAGGTAGAGAAAACAAGCAGCATTTTTCTAAACAGCATGGCAAGGTACCTTCTGAGTTATAAGATGCAATACATTAGATTTGCCCAATGGAAATATCTATGCACATACATACTCTGAATTTTGATCCTTTTCCTCTCTTTTCTACCTAAGCTGTACAAGTGTCAGAGCTAAGTTCTGTAGCAAAGCTGCTGCAGTTTGATTCATTTGCTGAATAGTCACACCTGCAGATCTAAATGTCAGAGATAAACACTATTAGTTTTCAATGTTTGCCCTAAGTTTAACCTGTTTTGAACTCTATCAGACACTTCAACACCTGCAGTGAGTTCTGAAAATTTAAAAAGATCATTATTTTATGAAACAGAGAAATTGCATTTTCAAATTGCACTACTATACAAATAATGTATTAGAATTTTCCAGCTATGCTTTAGTTAGTATCTGCCTATTCACAGTATTGTTAAGAATATTGAGGAACTGTAATTTTGCCATCAAGGAAAGTTCACACATTTTAAAAGGTGATCATTGCATAAATTATGCATCACAAGCATCAGTATGTGACTGCTGTGAGTTTTAGCAGTAACTGAACGTGGCTGTGCTGTCCCAAAGGGTATAAATATAAGTCCTCATACACAGTGAATACCATTAGGACGTGAGGTCTGTTTGCCAGGTGTAAGTGATGTGCCAGAGTGTTCTGAGACCAGAGGAAACTGGACTATCTCTAACCTCATCTAACAGCAACTGAAGCTTCCTTCTAGCCTAAAACAGCTAAGGACACATTAAGCTTCACCATTGTGTACTGACATTTCCTGAGGGCTGCAGCAGCATGGGGAGCAGCTCAGGAAACCTTAAGGATTACTGTAGCCTATGTTAGGTAACCAGCAGGGGCCTGTAGTACACGTTGAAGAAGGATGTACCCCAAAGCGTACCCCACTGCCTTGAAAATAACTCCTGTAAAAGAAAGTCACAGCTTACTAACCACACTGTAAGACCGTGAACCACATTTTAAGTGGAATTGGTTGAAAGTATGATCCCTAACATTTGACAAACATTTAACAGACATTTCTAAACACAATTTCTCTGGATAATTCAGAAATGTCACTTCCCTTCCCCAAGAAATGGCAACTCAACAGACAAAAGCCTGCTGGAACACTGGGAAATAAATTATTCAGCAGACAAGAAGGTACTTTCAAAATATGATAGTGCTACTATTATTATTATCCATAATGCTTATTTAATAGAAGTTAGGATTAATAAACTTCTCAAAATCAAAGATCAATCAAGAAAAAAGATTCCTGACCTTGCTTGTGAATTGAAATTGCTGTATAAGGGTAAGTACGAGGTAGTGGAGTTCCACTGTAGGTCTAAGCTCAATACATCCTGCACTGCTTGCAAAACATTGAGTGTGTTCCCTTCGAGGGAAAAGAACATGGCTTAATTTCAGTGGTATTTTGCCCAGTTTAATAATTCTATAAATATTATTAAAAACTTATAGATAGTAAACAAGGGAATCCAACCTAAGAGTTTTCATGAGGTCAAAGCAGCAAAACTACCACAGATAGTTGAAAATATCCTTTTATAGCTTCTGGAAATACAAGTTCCGTAACATTTCTGAAAGAATACCTTAGTTTAAGATTCCATGGTTGAAGAGAAGAGCATGACAGGAATGTGATTGGGTAATCAATGTTCCAACATGAGGAATTTTAATCTTCTATTTAATTTTATTTAAAACAGTAGGTTCACAATTATAAAATGGTCTTCTCTAGATTATATAACTGAAAATCTAAATTAAACAGATAATGAAAATTTGTTCAAAATAAAATAAAGTAGATTTTATGTAATTTCGTTACACAAAATCATGGGTTTTCTTACAACACTAATTATGTCAGTTATGTAAACAGCTCAAAATGCTCTTAATCTATTTCTCCAATATATTTGTTAATGCATATGCATACCTATTCTTTGAGCTAAGATTAATTTATATTAATAGTGTTTAATCCATAATGGTATGTAAGTATCCATATTGGTACATTGCCTGGCTATACACATTCCCAAAGATGCCATTAAGATTATGAGAAAGCACTGTAAAATGTTGAAGAAGACTTCACAACAGCTATCAGAATAGTCTGACATAGCTAAAATGCAAAAAACATTTAGTTAGGTTACCACAAAGTTCAAAGAAAAATCCTTCAAGTCCAATCAACTACGAAAGAAGGCACTATTAACAGCCAACACATGCGAGAAGGCACTTTTAACACAGGCCTTGGACTATCCCACCTTGCTGCTGAAACTATGCTGCACAGAACTGTGCTTTTAATGGTTGCCTTTTACTTGTCCGCTTTTGCAGCCACAGATTAATAAGCAGAAGCAAATGACAGACCAAATATGAATTGAATATAAGGGATCCATTTGCACCAAAATAAAATGCAATAGATAAGCAAGCAAAGAGTAGTTGCCTTGCAGCAGTACGGTATGCCAATGAGAGAGAGACATCAGCAGTTTGAGCTGTGGCTCAGAGAGACACTCCACAAATGACACTGGCCCACCTGCTGTATGTCATTTTACAGCAATTCCACAAGCATTTGAATACAATGGAATGCTCATCTTCTTCATGTAAAATGCATGACAAAAGTCCCTCTACTTAAATTGCATATTACCATGAGTAGGAATAAGGTAGGTGTCTTTTTTCCATAGTTTCTATAAAAATAAAACCAGCTAGAAATCCTACACTGAAGTTACTTAACATTGTTTATTTCCTAAGATTTCTGAATATTGGAACAGAAAAGGGAAATATGGGAAAATGGTATTCCCAAAGTCTGTGAGTAGCCTTTTTCAGCCCTTGAAAACTTATTCAGGTTTGAGATTATCAGCTTACTGGATTCAATATATTGACACAATAAAACAGGACAAAGACAGGCTAAGGAACACCTTTTAAATGCATAACAAAAAATAATCCCTGTTTTACCCTGTGCTTATCAAGGGCACATCCTATCAGGGGATCAAAAAATATTAAAGTTGGAAAAGCAGGATTTCTAGAAGATGAAGCCAAAAAAGAGAGATTGTCTTCCTCCATTATGGTCAGGTTTTACAGTACATAATCTATTCATAAATCTTAAAACTGTCTCAGATCAGATGAATGAAAAGTGGGAACTGTCATGCTAGTAAGAGCTTTAGAAATCACCAAAGACTGAATCTTAAGTCTATGTGCCAAATGGTAGAAAGTATAATAAAGAAATTCCTTCCATTCTCCCAAATGTACACAAGGTGAACATAGCAGTTCATGATTCAGGAAAGAGGGATCAAAGACACCCTCCCACTGTGGGGTCATGAAGGGAGGGTAAACCAACTTTCACCAAATAAACTTCACTGCCTTATGAAAATAACGAGATAAAACCTTCCAATTTTTGAGGAAGGAGTATGTATCCCATAAGAAGAATATAAAAAGGTCTCACTGTTGTTTCTGTCTCTCTCAAAGCCAAGTTCAGGGATGTCTGTCATTTCTGATCACAAAGTAGAAGCAGAGTAACAGAGGAGGGTGTACAATCCTGCATTATACACAGCTACTACTGCTGCAAACTACCTGAAATCAAAGTGGCTGCTCTATTTTATACCATTTCAGAAACAAAAAAATAATTAGCTTCACAAAATTAAAATTAATAGTTCTCCCTTTCTATATTCCTGCTCTATTATAGCTGTATATCACAGAATGCTTGCCCTGTGGGTGGAAATACTTTTATACCACCCCAGACAGAGGAGGGAAGTTCCTTTCAGTTTTGAAGTGTAGAGGTAGCAATGCTAAATTTGCTGTCTGGGAAGTAGCAAGGATCCTAGATAGTTCCTTTCACACTGCATCTCACTCCTATATACAAGAGCATCCTACTAGGAAAACTTTACCATTGAACATAACTGTTACCTTCTATATTCTGTTTTTTGCTATATTTTTAAATAATAGTAACGCAAAAATCCACATCTCAGCTCTCTATGAGAAACAGACTCTAATCTTTCTTTCAGACAGTCTTAGACTAATTTGTTCAATTCTATGGAACATAAAATTTTTGCTTTTCTCATACAAGATTTTACTTTACAGTAAAGACTTAACCATTTTGGTATTTAAAAACAACAGAACATAATCGGATTACCGAGAGTTTGGAAGTGCTTTCACATCCCATACTTTACATGCATTTTTAATAACCATTTGTTATTACTGTTCTGTAATATGGAAATCCATATTATTGTTAATATTGCACAAATTCACAGCTAATCACATTATAGCACCAAAGGAACAATTATAGTATGTGAATGTGTATAAAGATTAATATACATATCCTAATAAATCTCAGCTGACCCATTAATGTATAATGGGCCCAAAGGAGGCCTCATATCCTTAGTATATAAATGGCACATTTCTTTCCCCCTCCACTCCTTTCCTCATTTTGTTTTATATGTACGAACTGCCATAAAAAGGAAAATTAAGCCATACAAAAACACTCTCAAACATCAAGAGGCTAATCAAAAGCACAAACCACTTTCTTTTCTTATTATACTACAAGAATCATGCTAATATTTGACATGCATGTACAATGAGCTTTTTCTTTTTTTTCACTCTTCCCTTTGAGAATAAGGCTTCTGAAGTGGTGGACAGACATCCATAACACATGCGCTCTGTAATGAATAACGATTACAGGTGGGTTAAGGGAGGAACTTTTCAGTTTTAATTGTAAATTATAATGGTTTTTTCTTGGTTTAGGGCATACCTTCAGTTGTTTCAATTTAATCTCTTGTAGTTTAAAATGAAAGAAAAACGAGACAAATGATCCTTTTTGTTATGTAAGATATGCTTTACAATATCGCTGCATAGTGACAACTCCTTGTCCTCCTGTCACATCCTGTCCCTTAGACCATGCTGCAGAAAAGCAATTTTCTGCCTCAAAAGCACTCTATTTTTTAAAAGTTTGTCTCTGGGCAATTTTCAGGTCTACTAGAGCTGCACAACTGTATACAGATGAGAAAGACCCAAAATAGGGCAATTTATTTGATTCCTCCTCTTCAAAACATTTAGCTGAGATTGCATATCCAACAGAGAAACCCCAACAAGAATATTCAGAGCTGACCTGCAGTGACACACATCTTTTTTTCACAAAAATTTGCATTAAACATCTTCTCCAGACTCCTCAGATAGTCTAGATTTGACTTTTGTTTAATATGACCTTTAACACAAATATTTCCCAGGATATTAAAAGCTAATTTCTTTTTTAAAGGAGATTGTAAGAATCAGTCAGTTAAATAAAACACTTACGGAGTTTTTCAGAGGAAGAATAGTTTTTTGTGGGTTTTTTTTGTTGTTTTGTTTTGTGGTTGGTATTTTTTTTTTAGAAAAAAGATTTCATTTGAATCCAGTTTCTCTCTTGTTAGAGAGTAAAGAAACACTTGGATGGGAAAATACACCCTCCCAGTGTTCAGCTCCTGGTAACTTAGCATTTATCAATGCCTGAAGCTAGTTTGACCTCAGTATTCTCCCGGTACAGTTCTGCCCTAACACAGTAAGGGCACTTCACAACAGAGCAAAGGCCTTGCCTTTATAACCATCCACATCTTGAAAATTACTTTACCTACATGAAAGTCTTTAAGGAATTAGGACAGCTTCAGGATTTGGATCTCAGTTTGCTATGAATGTAACGTTCAATAACATATTATATGAGTTAAAATAAACTTGACAATATTTTTGAAACTTTTCAAGAAGTTAGGTGAATTTTCAAATCTGAAAACAAATAAACCATAGGCTCCTCAATGTCTAAAATCATATTCAAACTGGGTATACACAATTTTGAAAATTTGTAGCCAGACTGATAGCTCATTTAGCCCTAAAGACCTAAATGTCTCCATTTTATTTTTCTGTTGTTGCCTTTTTCAATCGAAGGCTAAGTACATTCAGTTTCAGAATTTCATGCCAGCACAGAAATCAATCATATGTTAAAAATCACTATTAATATTGGCATCAGAAAATAATAAGGTATAAAGAATATCTATAACCGTACATGGCTCTGATTAGTAGATCAGACCCCACCAGATGAAGCATGAATTTTCTTTGCTAATACAATAAATATCTTCAGTGTGAATGTGTTTTTCTGTGTCTGGCATGTGAGTATATTTTAAAAGGAATTGACAGGGAAATGTCCATTTTCTATCTTTTTTTTAAGGTGTAGAAACCTATTAACCTCCAGTGCAGAAGTATATTAATTTAATTAGCATAATTCAATTGATTAACCTTTGTGCCAGAAATGCTACCATGCTGCCAGGGCAGCACCTACAAGATCACGCACTTGGCCCTGAAGACAGAATTTGGCTTCTGTTGTGTCTGTCTGAATTTGCCTTTTATACTGGCCTACAAAGTTTGCACGCATATACACAATCTGGATTGTAGTGGAGATAAGAGAAATCTCCAGTTGAATGGAGAATTTGACTTGAAGGCATATCAGATTTTCAGAGATGCTTATATTCATGCCTTAAATTAGTGGAGAAGTAATTTGTTGGTATATATTGCTGTGGACACAGAAGGGAATAAGACCTTTATGATTTAGCCCATTATGTCTGCAAGTGCTAATGTTGCCTTAGTCAATTCCTGAGCTGGAATTGAAAAAAGTGGTAAGGAATAGTGTAACAGGCACAGAGAAGAATAAAACTGTAAACCATGAAAACTTTGAAAGTGGCTGAACTGAGACACTAAAAGATTATAATTCTTTTAAACTGTCGTCATCTCTGATGTTTGCTTTAGACTACCTGAATATTTAGCTGTGCAAGAAACTAATTATTGTACATCTTGCTGGCTGGCAAACCTTCAGTTTGGTTGCTGGCTGCTGTCAGTTGGTCACAGCTTGCTGACGGCTCAAAAGTGTAAGTGCAGACTGATGCTCTATTCATTTTAGTTTCTTTAACAGTAACGCAACGGCTATATCAATCAGAAGCTACCAGGAATAAAAGCAACAAACTGGTAACAAAACAAATCTCCTTGGCCTTAAATTCCTCCTTTTTACCTAATTAATTGCATTCTATTAGTTTGTAGATTTGCGCTGTTTTGGTATGGATTACTAGCGTACATTCAAAATCAGGATAACGTTGTTTAAGCCAAGGAGTCACAGGAGCTACTTCACAGCAAATCTGACTATCGCCAGTGCACTTTGAGGAAATGCATGTTAAGTTTCTTCGAGTAAGTCTTACATAGTCAAGGGTCCAGAATGCCTTTTAAACATTCTTTCGGACAGCAATCAGAAAAGCATACACAGAAAAGTTGTGTACCCAACAGAAAGAGATGGAGTACTGAAAAAGAAATGCTGTCGCTGAAATCTCTCTGGATTCATGTGAAGCAAAATAGAATGTAGACTGGACTGTGTGTCCAGATGGAGCTCATTCAGAAGCTTGCTTCCCTCACCACCCTCACGATGGGAAGGCCTATGCCTGCAGCCAGAGACATACAGACTGGCATAGCAAGGGCCAGAAATCTGAGATTATGAATGGCCAGTGAGCTACAGCTTAAGTTTAGCTATAAATACGGGCACCCTTAACCTTGCAAATGTTCTCACAGTTACTCTACTTCTAGTTATCTGCAACTCCTGCTCTGACAAAGATGCCTCTTTGAAGCCAAATAACACAAGACTATATCTTTTATCCCCACACTTTCTACTGACCAATAGGCCTGTCTCTGTTCAGCATCTTATGCTGAAACATATCACTTAGTTCACAGCACGATACAGAGTTGGATGCCAGTCCACGTACAAGATGCTTGAAAGCTAAGTGATGTCATTCTCTGTGGTGCTCATACAGAAGTCCCTTATTACAGTCACCATAAAATTGTAAAATTCACAAGCTGTTAATTCCAAGCCTTTAGTTAGAAATGCATCTAACCTGAACTGAAATTAAAATAAAAATTAAATTTGTTACACAAGTAAAAGTAAAAATAGAAAGCAAAGAAAGAGAAACAAAAAAGAACCCCACAAAATAAATTCATTAAATATCTTTTTTCCTCCCTCCTCTAGCAACAAGATATCTGAATAGTACTACTACTACTACTACGACCACCACCAACTACTTCAACTTTGCTGTATCATATAACCAAGTAACAAGAACATATGCATAATGACTTTGACCTGGATGTTTGAATAGCAGATGAGACAGCTACTTAGTTACCTGAAAGTATTGCTGCATGAATAGCTAGTGCTTCCCAAATGCTGTCACTCAAAAGGCTTTTGGCACCTCTTCAGAGCCCTCTCATTTACTTCATTTACACAGCAGCTTTCCACACTTAAGCTCAGATTGCTGCATAGTTTGATAGAGGAAGTAGTACCACCATTCACATTTTAAAGTTTTTCTTGTAGTCAAACAAATCACATTATCAAAATTATACTTCCTTTTGAAAAGGAGTAACTTACCTTCATGATTTTTGCATGTATATATTATTTTATTTTTTTTCCATTTTTGTTTGCAGTGTGCTAAAATCAGTTTTAATGACACATCTGATGCACTGCAGACACGTATTCAAGTATTCATTTTTGTGATTTTTGTGATTTTTATATGAATATTTTGATTACTCAGAATTATCGATGAATTTCTTTGAGCTCTGAACATTTTACGTAAACAATCACTGTCTAGTATTCTCTATTCTTATTGGTTTAATCAGACATGCATGAACAGTTGGGATAATTTAGCTAAATAATCACTGTAAAATCTCAGGTTAACATCAGTAATTCACTTTTATGTAATTTCTAAGTTTAAAACCTTGGGCAGGGAGTAATTGCTTTGTTTTATCTGCTATTTGAACAATCAAAAGTTCAAATAAGGAATTAAGAGTCATAAAGAAGGTTCACGAAAATTTGCTTTTTAATTAACAAAAATATTTGTGGAAATTTTTTTATTGAGTTGTCTCTTACTCTCAACGGTAGCATGGAGATCCCACTTCTTGGATCTTTTTTAATGCCTGCCCCTTTTAGCCTTATCTAAGGCTAAAAACCCAGTCTGTATGTGTGTCCTATCTCTCTCTACTTAGTAATTTTTCACCTGGGTGATTGTCAAGTGTTAACTCAATCAGGAAAAAAGCAAGTCTTAAAGATAACTAAGACCCTACAAGTTTCAGGGATGGAGATCCAAATTATTATCCGCAGGGAGAGGACTATGGGTAGAATTCAGGCATTCTGAAGGGAGCTGGCTGGGCTGTCAGCATTCGTGGAGCTGCAGACTAAGCACAGCTCTTCTGTCGCTCAGCCAAAGAGGGTAATAGGAGACAAGAGGAATAGGGAAATCGGGATTGCAGTTGAAATTGGTGATGTCACAGTACAAAGAAAAGATTTCCAAAGGAAAGCTGGCTTTATTAGTTCTAGCTCCTGAAGCGTCACGTTTCTGCTAGTTGGCAGTTTGTGTGACTTTTTCAGTTAAAAACCAAGAATGCTATGATTCCAGTTTCATCAGATTCCTTAAGAGTTTAGGTAGAAGAAAATTAAATAAAAAGGAAGAAAAAACTTACAAAGAAAAATGTATATCCTTTTATAGCAAAGTCCTTTACTTAGAGGAGAGCAACACTGTTTAAGACTTCTGGAAGTTAATGCAGTGTGCGCAATCAGTCAATATTTGAACCAAGCTGCAAGGAAGTGTCCTCATAAAGCCTTCATATGTAGTAAGCTCTGGGGTAAAGGGGTACAGGCAAAGGGGTAAACTTGCCTTTAAAGCTTTCTGTGTTAGAACTTACACTGGATTTTCCACCAAACTCCTGAAAAATAGCTGAGGCTTTAAAAAACAATAAACCAATAAAATAGTCAGAGGTACATTAATCCTACTCTGACATAATAGGTTAAAACCAAGAATGTGTTCAATTCCATCTTCTTCACATAGAGGAAAGAGTTATAAGTATATATACGCAATATTTAAGATATTTATCAATTTACTCCTCTCAATTTTCTTGAATTAAGTCCCCTTAGTCTTTGTAAAATGTCAGACGAACAAAATATCAAATATGTGCAAAATGCAATGCAAGCGGCATATTACTGAATCTAGAACCATCTGGTAGATCACACTGAAGCACATGGTCATATCAAAGAGAAATTAAAACAGGAAAATATAATATCACAAATTATTGGCATGCTTTGTCACTTCTTTCTAACGCTGGATGTAGCCAAAAGTAAAACAGTCACCATTTTTTGAGCTACCAGAAATGCATTGAGAAATGGTAAGAATTATATTTGATCCTCTCTGGTCACATTCAACCTTCTACAAAGCTGCTACAGTCTCTTAGGATTGAGCAGTTGCTGTGATCCCAACAGAGCTTATGATCATCCAATTACCTGTTATTAGTATACCAGCTGCTCTTGCCAGATTTCAAAAAAATGTCATTGTAACTTAAAATAACGAGTTGTGGTCTGTATGCCTATATTTGGAATCTTGCATGGGAAACAAAAAAATCTGAGTCTTTAACTGTTGTACTTTCTATAGTTCTGTCCTATCCGTTTTGAAGGAAAACAGTTACCTATGCAAAATATCATAATATGGTCAAACAGCAAGTTATTACATATAGCTACTATAAAGCTATGCAACATCCTCTAAAGACATAAAAATGAGTTGTCAGACTAATTTAGAATGGAAACACAGTTTCATCCATCAAAAGATGGATGCTTTGAAACTCTACCCTTCCCTCATGTTTTAAACGGTGTGCAACCTTATCATCGTACGTCACTCAACTAAATGTTGTAGTATGTGGTTATGACTAGCACGATGTTACTAGATGGCTGTAGAAAACATATTCATCCAATACATTTATTTATTCCTTCATTTTTTGAAATCACTGTTACAACAATCCCAGACCAGGATGAAGACTTAATTCAGTTCTAAGAGATTCAGACAAATCCTCAAAACCAACCCTGATACTGATTTACTTGTATACCCAAATGCTAACTCCATAATTAGTAAGACTCCATCACATAGCTGATACAGAAAGAAAGAAGGAACACTGATAGAGCATAGCCATTTATGGAATTCTGCTAAATTTTTGCCCTCTTCCTTCTCTTCTCCACTCTGTCCCCTGATTACTAGTAGCCAAGGAAATCACTGACAAACCTAACATGTGGCTGAGGAACTTCTAAATAGCACTGCTGCTCATTGTTTAAGCAAGAGATACATCACTACATATATCAGCCTTTCCTTTTGCTGGAAGTGTTCCTTTGATGAAAACGTACTATTTTGTTAGGCTGGTGCCATGATAATGCTCCTATTAATCTTTCTTTCCTCTCTGGTCCTTTAAACTGACATACTTCAAGTACACTTACAGTTAAGAAAAATAAAAAAAAAAAATCAAACATTACTTATCATTTAGTCATAAATGATACATCACAGTTATCTGACTATAGTCTGAATAGAAGATAATTGCAATAATGTATTTAATACTGAATGGCAGCCGGTTAAGTCACTCTTTATGGCAACATCTCTAGATTAAATACATGTAAACTTAAATAATTTCCAGCCTTAGATCCTGCACATATTTACAGCTTCCAAACTGTTCCAAGCTAGGTTAAATATTTTTTGTATCTGAGTATGTACTTTGTAATGTTCTGTGTTATCATACTGCAAATATTGGGTGGCTATTTCACTATCTACACATCTGTTTTCAACACTGAAAATCTCTTCAGGCATACTGGATGTCTCAAGCACGATAAATCGGCTGAGATGATAGCCTCAAATGACCTGAAAACTTTTTCAGTGCTGAACTATGTAATTTAGACAGCCTTACGGAGCTACTACAGTTACTACACCGTTCCTGGACTGCCCTGTGGGTATCAGAATATCTGCAGTGCTGCAATTTCACCCTAGGCATGCTTCCCAAACCAGAAGGGTCCCAGAACAGAGCCTCTAGCTATCTTCCTTAATTCCTACATTTGGGAAAGTTTCATCTTGCCATATTTGCAGCGTTATGATAAATTTATACCATTCCAGACCATTTAGCCAACAGAAAGTAACAGGAAGAGAGAAGAGATTCTTGTTTGCTGTCAGGAAATATTTCTCTCTCTAAAATAGCATTTTGAAAGATTGCTTTGTACAGTTTGAATAGGTAGCACATGCTAGTATTCTATAAATGTTTGTAAGTCTAGAGAAATCAGTGGTGTTAAATACCTCAAGTTATCATTAAAAAGAAAAAAACCAAACACCTGCATATGTGGAGGTTTTTTATACTTTGAAAAAAATTGAAACCCCTCAGGTCAACATAGTGTTTTGAAACAAGTTTCTTTTCACCAAGGAACTGCCTTCCCCATGTGGTCACTCACCAATATTTATAAGCGAAGGTCACTTTGAATGCCACCAGCAGATGAAAAAACAGGAGGGAAGGAGGGTTATTCCGTCTTCACTGAGCTGGCTGATTCTGCCAAAGTGATAGCCGACATTGACATTACACAAGGGAAAGGCTGTCGTCTCACAGTCCCAGCTCTGCTGCAGAAACTAAACAAAACAAAACCAGAAAAAAAAACATGTGTGTATACTTTTCAAACAAAAGTAATGCCAAAATATTAAAACTCTGATCTCTGGAATATAAATAATGCTTTAATCTTGGCTTTGAAACAAGTTATCTCAAATCTACTTTAAAAATAAGATTTAAACAGACCCCTAAGAAATTGAATATCCTTCTGTAAAATTAATCAATCACTTTGAGGGTTTAGTGGAAAGAAACGGCCATAAACATCTTATGTACTCAGCTGGTGGTAGACGGCAGACAGAAATTACAATTCTGTTAAAAATAAGGAAAAGCTGAGATTTGAAGTGAAGATTGTACACAGAATACATGGCAGGGAATGACAGGAAATTTTATAGGTGAATGTGGCCTATGGAAAACTTAAGGGAAAGGTGAAGGATTAATGAGGGATTCCTATTTATTTAATTAATTAATTTTCCTAGCATCTGTATGAATTATTACCTACACGCCTGATACGTCCTAAAAGAAAAAACTGTGATGAATAAATAAACAGCTCTAGAAATCTTCAATAGGGTCCTTTACCTTGCAGGGAATATTATCATTGGCTTTTGATACAATTTCTGCTGCAGGGAAAGACTTTCAAAGCTCAGAATGCTGAAGTATTGCCAGGCACTCAAAGACCCCCTGCCGTGCGCGTCAAACTAAGAAATCTCTCTGAACTTGTCGAATTAAAAGTCATCTCTCTCTCTCTGCAACCCCTGCATGAGCTGGGAAGCTCTGTCCTCATTTTTTTAGGCCTTCCACGATAAACAAATGCAGCCTGAAGCATCTTTATTCTTTTCAGGCATATAATTAAAATTCGTTAAAAAATGTAATTGAAGCAATGAATTTCAAAAGGAGGTTCTAGTTAACAACGAGGCTAGAACAGTTTCAGTAGGCCATACTGCTTTACTGTTCAATTTTGTTTCAAAGGTAAAAGCAAAACAGCTTATTAAGATCCTGGGTAAGTGTTTTTTATTTATTTATTTTGTTTATACATCAAGAGGTTGCTCCAAACAAACATCTCAGCAGGATTTATGCTTTCTAGAATGTCATAAGACTTAATTACTGAAACAGCAAAGAGGAGTATACTATTAAAATATGAACAAAGGAGAAAGTATTCTTGGTTTCTCAAAATCATTATTTATATATCTCCTAAAAAATTAAAGGACATATTGAAGAATTTGTATTTTCTTGGCAAGCCTCTTTCATTCATCCAAACCACTGTAAATATTTACAACCTTGCAAAATTTTTTGAATCTGATAATGCACAGAATGCTAATTTTCTGTGATCACTATTGCTGTAAAACATTGTAAATGATTACTTCTAACAGGTATTTTTGATGTTGCCAAAAAAAGAGCAAGTGCTGATATAATGAATAATTGCAAATTAATATCAAAGAAATGAAAAACTATCTCTTTGGATTTGAATACCAGGGATTATCACACAACATTAACTAAAAGGCAGTAGAAGACAAGACAGTGTTTCAGAAAGTCATCTTTAAGGTGACTTCCTAGAGAGCTCAAAATCTAAACCCAGTATTTTTGAGTATCTCTTTTAGCGCAACTTTCAGTATCTGTCTCTACTGAAAGCAAAAAGCTTCAGTTTTTACCTGTTATTTTTTTCCATGCTGTGTTTTTAAACTGGTACTTCTGGCTATAAATGACCATATGAAATGTATGTGTTTTAAGGCTTTTCCCTAGAGAGACTAGAGATTGAGACGTTTTAAGGAAAGTATGAATCTTGTAGCATTAAAAGAAGAAAGGTGTAGCAAGGCAGCACTACTCCCACAACTTCTGGGTAGCACTCTGCTTCTGATAGTTATGATGCCTCTGGGAGCCCTGAGACAACATAGCTAACACAGATGCTTTTCATCCTTAGGGGCAGAAGCACAGTACGTATTCTGCATGGGTCAACAATTATTCTGACTGGTAAAGAGGTAGAAAGAGGATCCATATAGCCCCACTGCAAAAGGCAATGCCAAAGTAGATCTAGCAACAGCAAACTAAGGCTTTGACTACACTATCAAGTAACAGATCTACAAGTCAGACATTATTTCTTTCCTAGGTACATTTTTTTTTTTTTAAGTAAAAGCTTGTGCAGCACAGGGCACAGCCCATTCCAGAGGTCATGCTGAACAAGTAATGTAGGGAATAGTGCACCCAGTTTGGCCCTTGCTATTTGTTGCAGTTGTCTTGCATTACCTTAGCAGGCTTTAAACGCTCAGATTTCCACCCACCTTCACCTCACACGCAGAACACGCAACATACAGCTTCAGTTTTATACTGTGCACATACAACTTTCACAGACTGCACAGAGCCCACCCATTATTGCTCCAATTTGGACAAATTCAGAACAAATAATGGTTATATCTTAGATCCAGTAAGACACCATATTGGCACAAGAGCAGCAGGACCAAAGCCTACATCATATGTTTCTACCACTGTGATGTTCACCAGGGTGCAGTCTATCACTAAAACCAACCAAAAGAATAAGGCAGTCCCTACTATGCCTTCTGTATCCTTACTGGGAAAAAGCGAACTCTTCTTAGTCTTCCCTTCAGACATACCAGGGTGATTTACAAAAGTGTATTTATCATCTTTATTTTTAATTGTGTACAGTATCTTAATGTGCCATGAAATCAACAAAAAAAATAGGCATAATCAACAAAAAACATGAGTCAACAAAAACCACAAAATAAAACAAATGTAGGCAAATTAGTATTTTCAAACTTCATTTCTGCTGTAAAACTGAATTAATGAAAGCATTGTGATTATAAAAAGTAACTTATCTTTCACCATAATTTACTCCGTAGAAAGTCAAGGACATTGGACAAAAAAAACCCCGTAACAAAGAGTCTGTATCTGATATTTTAAGAAAAAAACAGCGTGACCCAGCATGAGTATTTAACATCTGTTTGCAGAATGAGTAAAGGTTTCTTTAAGTTCACTGAGCACTCACTGTAAAGTTTAGGGAAGATCAGTAGTTTAGAAAAAAGAGGCTACTGAAATATGAGTCACATCCATGAGAAAAAGTGATCAAAGTCTACTTGACTGCCAGAGTGTCTTCAGTGTATTCCACCGCAGTACACATATTACTTGATTGAAATGTGTGAGGATATAAGGCACCCAGGTCTCTGTCTACTGTCACTGGGCCTGAAATTCTCATTTGTTGTGTCTGACTTCCTTTATTGATTTCTTTTTTGTAAGAAACAGCAGCTGAAATAATTTTTATAACATTTGGGAATACATTTACAATAGAATAAATCCCTATTAATTCCCCTCTCCTCTCCAAGATAAAATTATAAATTAAAAATTATCCAAAGTTTGTTTCCACTCATATGCCAATAGTATGACAGTGATGTTACAGTCGTATCATACATTCTTACATATCTTGAGGATCACATAAGAGGTTAACGCAAGTCATTTATTCCTTCAAAAGACATTTGCTGCTTATAAACACCTACCTCTCATATGCCATAAAATTAATATCTAACTTGGGTAGAAAATTAGAAAACCTATAGCAAAACTCTCCAAGATACAGTTTTGATCCAGTAGTTCAATGTTCTGTAGACAAAACTGTGGCAGATGTTGCCTTGATAATTTGATATGAGATACTGCTATTTCAGAGGAAGGCAGAAGAGGGAGTAAGTGAATGTGAACCCAAATTACGAGTTCAATGAGAAGTATAAGCGCAAGGCAGAATATTTCAGCTGCTCTCGCTCTTTCCCCAAAGAGCTTCATTTCCATTTCCTAAGATACAATTTTCCATATACTGTACAAATTCAGCGTACATCAGAATTTTAAATTTTTGGAGACTGGAATGCTCCTCCTCATTATTCCTGTGTCTTGACTAGATTAATACAGATGCATGGCTTTTTCACTGTACTGTTAGATCATATATTCTGTAACTACAACAAAACATAACTTTATGTGATAGATTTAAAGCAGAGATTAAAACAGAACCAAGAGGGAAGAGAGGGAGGACTCCTTAGCGAAATTTGCTATCAAATGACGAGCTGTATAGATTCAATTAAAAATATTAAAAATATAAGCTTAACCTTATAAACAGCTTCAATCCCTCACATCAGTACTTATTTTAGTGTTCCATATGATGTAGTAATCACAAAGTGACTCAAACAAAGTTTCAAGAACTATTTCACATTGCTTTTTCTCTCCCTCAAGGATGTAGGCAATATGACCCTCTCCTCAAAAATATTAAATGTCAGAAATTCTCTGAAGTACTCAAAAATTTCACTTAACATATATTTTGAATGAAATATTAGCAGATGATAACGAGGAAAGTAGATAATCAATAAAACAGACCCTGGTTTTGTCATCATGCACTTAATCCAGCTAATGGGCCCAAGATCTTAGGAACAAGTTTAGAGTAGGAAAGGAAAAGAATACTTACTCTCTGGTAATTCTGCCTGTATATAAAATTACAATATTGAAAGTAATTATTAATGACATGAAGTAAAAGTTTGAATGAAATCTTTCTGATGGTTTTTTAGAGGATCCATTAAGCAAGCGTACCATCATAAGCAGGTACATATTATGGAGTGCAGAAAGTCTATGCCCTTTCTGCCACAAAAGCAAAGAAAGAAATTGCTAACACTTGGCAAAAAAACATAAGCGTGTGTCAAAGTAACTCATTGCCATAACATCTTGATGTATTTGCTGCTTTCTTCGAGTTGCTATTATTTCATGAATAACCCTTCCCTATCTCTTGTGTAGGAGCTCCGTGGTCCCTAATTCCTCCTATTCCTAAAATTTTTTGCTTCATATTTTGCTAAAATCCATGTATTCTGCATTGTCAAGTCTCATTCTGTGCTGTTCCTGAAAGCTAACAGCTGTCAGACCCTTGAAAAGCTTTGACAACAACTAACACTTCTGTTCAAGCACAAGCACTGTATCACTTCAGCGATGTGAACAGTACTCTTTGGACACAAGAGCAGAGTAGCCTGACAGAGAACTCTCTGCTTCATTTGTCAGGGAGAAGGGATGAAAATACACTTCGCTAACAAATAATTTTCAGCTCTTAATAATGTTTAATGATAGGTTTATTTATTAAATTTAAAATACTGCCAGTCTGGTGGGACAGAAAACCTTCAAAAAGGGTGAAGAAACACAAAGAGCACAGAGCAGCTGTGCTGTACTGTACCTAAGAGACTGAGAATGGGGTGAGAACGGACCCACTCCATTTTACCTGCAGAATTTTCAAGGGTTTGTCTGTACAAGGCCCAATTAACTCAGGCAGGCATCTTAAATGGAAGCTGAAATCCACCCTTTTGATATAAATGTTCTTTAAACGGTAAAAATCAATTGTGAAAGATTCTCACACACTGAGTCTCTACATTGCTATTCATTCTCACGTTCACAATACAGTAAAATGGGAAAACAACTTTTAGAGAAGGAATATACAGATAGATCAATTATATTTTTATATTTGTTCTCTATAACATGCATTAATAACAAGTGCTGTTCTTAAAGTAAGTTCATGATTGCGGTACCTTTTTCCCTGGATATATTCTTTAAAGTTCTTTAATACAAATTGCTCTGGCAGCTTCCCCTTTATAGAGTTCAGAGTAAGCCACGGATAGCACAGTGTATCTGTCAAATTCAGTGCTGAAGAACAGAACAGGGAACCGACACTGTTATGACAAGCAAACACTTTATACCAGGAAAGAACTTTCTGTCGTGGATTATTGCATACTGTTAGAATGCTGTGTTACATCTTCATGTAAATAGGACCACACTAAAAATGTTGAATTCTGAACTGTCTTTGCAGACAGAATTAAGTCTGGAGGAAATTTAGAGAAAATGAAAGACCTCTTAAAATGACCACATTTTATACCACAATGTTAATATTTGCATTCAAAGATACATTAGCATAAAGAATTGCTGTATGTGGTGAAATAAAACATGTAATATTTAACATTTGAATTCAGAATTATGTAAAGTTCTTATTTTCAATTAATAAATAAAATGGGTAGCCCATACAGTGCTTTCAGTGATATCATTTTTTTAAAGCGGGTCATTATAATTTCTAATTTTACAGAAGTTGGATCCCAGTTCCTAACAACCAGTATTTTCACATATTACCTGGAGTTACTACGCTGTAACTATTCTCATTTCCTGAAATCTGAGGGTCATTAATTTAAGCAAATGCCAGATGTTTAGAAACTTCCTCATATCATCCCCAGATTATGAACAAAGAGAAAAATTCATACGTTCTAATCATGAAATTGCTGTATAGTGCATCAATGGCACTTACACACTTCCTTCTTTTTTAAGGATACGAAGTTTAATACATTAGATCTTCTAAACTCATCTGCTAGATGCATAGGATATTGTATGATATGAATGATATTGTATCATATGGTAACATATTGATAATGTTATCTCCTGTACAACTAAGCTTCTTAAAATTTGTTTCTTTTATCTCTCAGGACATTTCTTTTAATCTCAATCCAAAATCTTCGAGTGAAAAAGAATTTCTGGATTTTTAAAATCAATTTTAAGTTGTGCCTACAAAGTAACCACAAAGCAGAACTATGTCTTTGTATCTGGTCATCAAAACTCTGTAATTCCATTATATTGTTTAGGGGTTTGAGATGATAGAACAGATTTTACTGTAAATAAGCTGCTTAGACACTGCAAATGTTAGACTGACTGTAGTGTGGGTGGATTAGTTACAAGCACAAGTCGCAATTGATCATAGCCCATGGTAAATACAGCTTGCCCTACAGCCGCCTTTACCGTCACATATGAATTTTGTCTATATCTAAACACACTAAATGGGTTAGCATGAGTTTATGTTCCACTGAGAGTAGACTTGCCATTTCATCAATGAAGAATCCTCTCACAATTTAAATGACTTTCAATGTACCAATTGGGGTGGTTTGTTCCCGTATCTTTTTGAATTCAACAATATCATCTCTAGGGTATGAAAAAAAGATTCAAGATGACAATAATAAACTCTTCTTCACATAATGAGATTTGCTTGTCAGTATTTTCAATAATTATTTTATTTTTGGATAATATTTCCATAAAATAACTTGCTCAGGTTCACATACGGTAGAGATGCTCACTGGCATTATTTTGGCAGTCATTTTGTTTTCATTTCAGTTTGCCATTTTGTTTTAGGTATGCATATGCTCAATTTTATGGCAGCAAGTATAATTTATTGACATGTTATAAGTGTAATATGCTTGTCATAACTTCATGTTGTGCTTTATGCGATAATTGGAAAACAAACATCATACAGAGTGAGGCTTTTAGTCAAAACTTTTCTTGTACGGGTTGGAAACAGTTCTGTGACCTGTGATGAATGGAAGCATATGGCGTGGACATTCTGTAGAGCCTTTTGGACTCAGCGGGCATTGCACTGCTAGCAGGGAGTGTGGGGACTAGTCTCAGAACCCCTGTTCATCTTCCTGCCACACATTCTTGTGGTTTGCATCTTGTTTTTTTCTGAATTCCACTTACTTTCTAAATAAAGCATATTAAATCTAAGTACAATTTATCAGAACTTTCTTATTACAAATTACAGTACTTATTTTTTTTTTTCTTAAACCAGCAGGTGTAGTAGGGATCATAAAGCAAAAAAATTTATAAGCTACTTGTGTGAACAGTAATTCAGTAGTACGTACCTCTAACTGTAACATATTAAGAAATCTGCTCTAATTTTATTTACGGTATTAGGATGAAACTATGGAATAAACAAGACCTTAGCAAATATTGAAGGCAAAGAAGATTCAAAAACATGGTAAAAGGAACAAAAAAAGAGATTTTCATAGACTATGTGATGGCAATCTGATAGTTTTTAAGTAAGCCAAACAGTTTTTTTAAAAAAAAACAGAAATACGATAGATTTGACTTATCTTGATCTTTTTAAAGCATTTCGTATTGTTTTCACAGGAAGTTAAGATGAAGATGGGAATGTGGAGAAGAATTATGATACAGAGAAGAATCTGGCTAGAGTCTGAAGGAAGATTTTTAGTGGAGCTCTTTAAATGACATGGATCATATGCAATACCTTAATGAGTCAGGTGAAATGCAGTGGACAAGGGAAGGTTGCTGACACGATTTCATTACGTTCAACACACAAAAGGAGTGGAAGACCTTACAGGAACAGCTTTACGACTTTGTCAATTACGTTAACAGAACATAATGAAATGAAATGAAATTAAAGTTAAAAATGCAAAATTCAGAGTCATGCACTTAGGAACTAAACAACTAGAACATATGCATTCAATACTGGGTTTATGAACTACAAAAGGTTGAAAATGTTTCATTTGTTCAGCCCAAATGAGGAGTATGATCACTATCCATAGTGGTAAAATAAAGCGTGGAAGAAAGGTTCATGACAATGAACACGACAACAGACATGACAATAAATGCATATAACTGGCAACGAATTGCAAATGTGAAGACCTAAAGGAAAAGTTCTAACCATCAGAACTGAGTTGTTCTGGAATGTTAACTCATCACAAATACTAGAAACAAATCCTGACCAGTAAGATCCATTTATATAATGTCATTTCCTGGGATAGCAGAAGCCAATCATTTGTGATCCTGTCCAGATATACGCTATTTAGCTTTCTTACGAAAGGAGAAGACAGCAGAAAGACTATACTTAAAGACACTCTAAAAAGACTCATTTTCAAAGGCACAAGACATACATTTTTAGGCATGATTTCTATTTACACTACTAGGTATGATGGATGCTTCTACATCAGGGGTTAAATCCTCTCAAGAGTCTGATTCAGATTGAGATATCAGTTGCTCTTTTTGTGAGTATTACACTCTGCTCTTTCCAGTTAACAGCATGTATCTTTTTACATTTGTTCTCTTCACTCAGTCCCACTTTTTTCCTTAGTATCTCCTGAAATTTACCTAGATCCTGAAATTTTTGAGTGATTTTCATGAAGTTGATTGTGTAAGAAGTAACATGCACTATTCTACCCGATGAGCTGACCAAAGACAAGGTAATTTTAAGTCCAACTAGTATGTAGTTTCTTCCTTGTTCCAGTGAGTAAATACTTTGCACTAGCAGATTACATTCCTATTTTTTCAGCTTCATAAATCATGCAAGGGCTATTAGGAGAAAATGGCATCAAAGAGGAGCGACTAGCATCCTAAGAAATCTGCTGTAGACTGTCCATATTTTCGATTTTTACTTTACCTAAGCAACTACCGCAACCTAAGATTTTGTAGAATGTAAAGGTAAACAACCCTCGCTAGTAGCTAATCTCTATGAACTACAGAAATCTGGAATATTTTACTTATTCCAAAATCACAGCATTAAACTGTTGTCACACTCTATTCTTGCTCATTTTCTCCTCTTCATCTCATCATAACTAAACACCTAAAGCCACATAAAGTCAGAAAAAGTCTTCTTTACTCTGAACTACTGGAACCAGAGCCCATGATTATTAATCTCTCTACTATGCTGTCCTGTTGCCCTAGTCCAGTTTTTATTATGGTATCTGGAATTGAAATTTCAAGTTTTCTGAGGAGGAGTAATTTAAAACTAAATTTACAATCTCAATAGACTGCCAGGTCTTTTTCAGC